>NW_028261387.1:7954826-8177326 GCF_051295495.1 Thamnophis sirtalis
ACTTACTTACTTAATTTACTTACTTACTTAACTTACTTAATTTACTTACTTACTTACTTAACTTACTTACTTAACTTACTTACTTACTTAACTTACTTACTTACTTAATTTACTTACTTACTTACTTAACTTGCTTACTTAATTTACTTACTTACTTACTTAACTTATTTACTTACTTACTTAACTTACTTACTTAACTTACTTACTTAACTTACTTACTTAACTTACTTACTTACTTAACTTACTTACTTAATTTACTTACTTACTTACTTAACTTACTTACTTACTTAATTTACTTACTTACTTACTTAACTTACTTACTTACTTACTTAACTTACTTACTTACTTAACTTACTTACTTACTTAATTTACTTACTTACTTACTTAACTTATTTACTTACTTAACTTACTTACTTAACTTACTTACTTAACTTACTTATTTACTTACTTAACTTACTTACTTGCTTACTTAACTTACTTACTTACTTCCTTACTTAACTTACTTACTTACTTACTTACCTTCCTTCCTTCCTTCCTTCCTTAACTTACTTACTAACTTACTGAACTCATATGGTCCCATATAATGACTCTAAGTGGCTCACAACAATCCCTAAAATATGGTTAAAAACAACAGAATCCTTCCCTCCAGGTTCTAGATCAAGCATCCCTGCAGCTGAACCCCATCCTATCCCCATCTTCCCTTAGGGGAAGATCCAGGTCTTTATGATGTCAGGTGGGAGTTTGTTCCAAAGGACTGGGTTGGTCTCCAAGAAGCTCCCATCAGGTGACAACTTGGAGCACAACTCACCCTATCTGACTTAGTAGGGCAGACAGGGGAGAGAGGATCCCTGGTACCTTGTACATGGAAATCTTTCATTTTGTCAGTGGCCATTTCCAAATTGGAGGACCCGTTCTCCTCTGTAGTGCAAAGCATAACCAAACCTATGTGGAGTACATTCAGTTTTAATGAGCTCCTTTTCATACCCTCCCGCTAAAAACATCACAGCTGTCATTTCAATACACACTTGGTAATATAATGAGATGACAGTAAACTCGGTGCGCTTTGGCATTTTGTCAACTGAAGTGATTTAAAAAAAATACTTTCTGCATCCAATTTGTACTTGTATATTTTGGATGGCAACATCTGCCTTTATGTCGTCTAAGAAGGAACAGCTGTAAAAAAAAATCTGTAAAGGAAAGAGTTTGTGCTTGCTATAGTAAACGAGGATACATCAGTCAAAGCAAAGTGTAATGGTTTCTTCAAAACATTTGCCTTATGGGGCAAATTATGTCACTTCGAATAGTTGACATGGTCATATTAGACTTCAGAAGGTATCCCAGAATGTCATCGTTGTTACCTGATCTAGAGCACATTGTCAAAGCCTGTATAAGATGAACATATCCAATAGCGTAATGCCTGAAAAACTCTACCGTGTCTTCATTTTGTACAGAAATACTATGGGAAGAGCATGGACAGTGTTCTATGGTAGATGAGATTATGTCTTCTCTTCAAGCTTGCTAGATAAGGATTTTGGGTCCCTGTGTGCCTTGTGGATTGTTGTTAGTTGCGAAGTCAACCCATCGCAACCCCATGGACAATGTTCCTCCAGGCCTTCCTGTCCTCTACTATCCCCTGGAGTCCATTTAAGCTCATGCCTACTGCTTCAGTGACTCCATCCCGCCACCTCATTTTCCGTCGTCCCATTCTTCTTTTCCCCCTCAATCTTTCCCAGCATTAGTGAGTCCTTCCTTCTCATTAGGTGGCCAAAGTATTTGAGTTTCATCTTCAGGATCTGGCCTTCTAAAGAGCAGTCAAGGTTGATCTCCTCTAGGACTGACTGGTTTGATCGCCTTGCAGTCCAAGGGACTCGCAGGAGTCTTCTCCAGCACCATAGTTCAAAGTCCTCAATTCTTTGGCTCTCAGCCTTTCTTATGGTCCAACTTTCACAGCCATACATTGCAACTGGGAAAACCGTATACACACTTTTGTTGGCAGGGTGATGTTTCTGCTTTTTAGTATGATGTCTAGATTTGCCATAGCTTTCCTCCCCAGGAGCAAGGATCTTTTAATTTCTTGGCTGCCCTCCCCATCTGCGGTGATTTTGGAGCCCAGGAAAATAAAATCTGTCACTACCTCCATTTCTTCCCCATCTATTTGCCAGGAATTGAGAGGGCCGGATGCCATCATCTTAGTTTTCTTAATGTTGAGTTTCAAGCCAACTTTTGCACTCTCCTTCTTCACCCGCATCAAGAGGATTTTGTGGATGGACCCCTTAAACAAAAGAAAGGAAAAATTGTCATGAAAAACACTATGCTTTTCATGAGATACTCTTTAAGGAAACACGTCCCTAAATCCTGAAATCTCTAATAATAGGTGTTGATATGAATTCTTATCAATAATAATCAGCTAATTTATTAGTTTTAATATTTTAATTATTTTCCTACTCATCTTCTATAATCTGTAAACTGCCCAGAGTTGCATTATAGGGAAGATGGACATCATACAATTTTATAAATTAATTAATATGATCAATATGATTTATCCAGATATTGTTGTTACTGTCTCTTAATACCTATTGGGAGTAGCAACTAGTAGTGAGCTTATTTACATTATTACTGTAATGCGCTCTACATGGGGCTGCCCTTGAAGAGTGTTCGAAGACTTCAGTTAATCCAGAACGCAGCCGCGCAAGCGATTGTGGGTGCACCTAGGTACACTCACGTCACACCTATCCTCCGCGAGCTGCACTGGCTACCCATTAGTCTCCGGACCCGCTTCAAGGTGCTGGTCGTCACCTATAAAGCCCTACATGGCATCGGACCTGGGTACCTGAGAGACCGCCTCCTGCCGATTACCTCCCATAGACCGATTAGATCTCACAGATTAGGTCTCCTCCGGATTCCATCTGCCACCCAATGTCGGCTGGCGACTCCCCGGGGGAGAGCCTTCTCTGTTGCAGCTCCGGCCCTTTGGAACGACCTCCCCGTGGAGATCTGGACCCTTACTACCCTCCCGGCCTTCCGCAAAGCCACCAAGTCCTGGCTGCTCCAGCAGGCCGGGGGGCTTGTGAAATATCCAGCCCCACGGAAACTGTGAATGTTGCCTTTTTTAAAGTGTTGTCTTTGTCTATTTATCCCCCTTCCCTTGTCTATTGTGAGCCGCCCGGAGTCCTTCGGGAATGGGCGGCATACAAGACCAATAAACTAAACTAAACTTATACGCAATTATACTCATTGCGAAATTCAATATATGAATATAGTGTCTTCATTATCTATCAGAAAAAAAGGATATAAGAACATCAAGATAATCTTATATTAATATACCAAACGTTTACATATACTTAACTGGATGCTTTGGGGAAGTTCTCAAACAGATCCTGAGCATTACAGAATTTTTACTGTCACTCAGCAATAGGTGCTTCTGATATCATGATTAACCATCTTTCTTAAATTTCTGTTTTAAAAACTTACCTAGATTTTATCTGTCCCAGTTTACTTCTACTGAGTTTTATTGGAATACCCAGAATTTGGCATCATGAAAAAGGCTCACCTCCTCATGCATAGCTTTGTATAACTCTTATTAAGTTTTCCCTTTGCCTTTTTTTAAAGCTGAGGACTACAAAATATGAACAAATTTTGAAATACCGCCATTTTTTTATTTTTTTTTAGAAGTGTGGACATTATCCCAAGTATGGCCACTTCTCCATGGATTTGTGTAAAAACAAACATTTCTTTCTCTTTTTTTATTTTTGAAAATCCGTGTTCTACTGATGTCCTACGTGGAATTTCTTTCTTTTTTTAAACAGCAATGGGCACATAGAAGCTATTTTTTTGGTGTTAGTGGGCTTCTTACCACTAACTCCTTTCTTGATTAGTTACTGTCAATTCAAACCCCAACAGTGTGCATATGAGATTAATATTCCTGTTCTTATGTGGTTGCTTGACATTCTTCCTGGAATGTTTCTTAGCAGTTCTTTTTGTCCGTATGATAAACATACAAAATAATTTAGCTGGCCGGCCACCTAGCTAAGTTTTCTGCTAACCACTGGTGCCTTGTAACTCATTTATAAACAAGTGGTGCTGATACATTACGTGACCCGACAAATGCGCGCCCAACAAATGCGCGCTGATAAAACCTCCGCAACAAAATGGCGACATTGAAACCGCGCCCACAAAACCGCGCCCACAAAAGCGTGATTAGGGTTTTTAGGTTAGGGTTAGGGTTAGAGTTGTTAACATTGTTACCGTTGTTTTCGCGTTGTTTTCGATGGTGCACTTTTGTCGGTGCACATTTGTTGACGCGCTTTAGTGAGTGCGCTTTCAACGTCGCCATTTTGTCGGCGCACATTTGTCGGTAAACCGATACATTACGATGTTTGTATTCCGTTGTGAGAATAGGTTTCTGATCTTTTAACTAGTTATTAAAAATACAAGAAGGCCTCACCATTTATCTCATTCTGCTAAATTTGTTTTCAGAGAGATGTCATCAATGCTGCTTAAAAATCTAAACAAGCCCCTGTCCGCATCCATGTTGATACTCAAGAACGCTTAAAAAGAAGCCTTATCTTTAAAGTAATATTGCTGGCTCTTCAGCGAGGCTTGTCATCCTATATGTGCTTATCAATTAATCTTTAATAACATTTTGTACCAATTTGAGTGGAATAGCTGTTAAACCAACTAGCTTATAATATCCTGAATTCCCCTGGATTCTGGGTTTTCCCCCCCCCCCCGTACATTATCCATTTTACAATCTTCCGATACATAAGTTGACCTTTAAGGCATGGTACAATTAACAGATAAGATCAGTTTGTTTTTCCATACAGCACTGTCCTTTGAAGATTTGTTTTTTGTTTTTTTTGTTAAAAGCTAAATGTGACAGGGTTGCCTCATGTCAGGAAAAGTTAACATACAAATATATTAAAAACCCCAATAGATGTTGCAGTAGCTCCTGATCATCATTCAGAATTAAGAACAAAGTCATCTCTCTTCTGGTTGGTTCCATGATAAATAGCAATAGCAATAGCAATAGTTAGACTTATATACCACTTCATAGGGCTTTCAGCCCTCTCTGAGCGGTTTACAGAGTCAGCATATTGCCCCCAACAACAATCCGGGTCCTCATTTTACCCACTTCGGAAGGATGGAAGGCTGAGTCAACCCTGAGCCGGTGAGATTTGAACAGCTGAACTGCAGAACTGCAGTCAGCAGAAGTAGCCTGCAGTGCTGCATTTAACCACTGCGCCACCTCGGCTCTTACAGAAATGTTACTAGGTAGATTATTCCACTTCATGCTACTTCCCACTTCTCCTTTTCATTATGACTAACATATAATTGTGTATGGATAATTAAAACCACCCATTTGAAAGTCTCTCTTAATTTCATCCTCAAACTTAAGATCTTCTGTAATTTTGATTGGGGAAGGATACATCCTCAGTTCCTGTGGGTAGATTTGTTGATGTAAAGTGTCAAAAGTTTGTACCCATTCATATGAGCTCAGGAATGCTCCCAGGTTTTTCACTACCTCTATGTTCATTTTGTCATGCACAATTATTCATGTGCCAACCAGTTTAAAGAAATATCAGGGTGATCCATGCATTTTCCCAACTTCTGATTGATGTTTTTGCTGTTTCCAGAATCGTACTGTTGTCTTGAGTGGCAGATTGTGTTTCTCAGAATTGCTTTGGAAAACCTCAAAATGAGTAAACCTCCAGCTTTGTCGCGGATGCTTCTGAAATATGTACAATCTCTCAGTACTTACTGGCAAAAAGCTTCACGACATACGTTAATATTGGGGAACACGTGCGTGTGCATGTTGCACTTTTTCGTTTCAGAACCATCTGCACTACAAATGATCCAGTGGTGGGTTTCAAAAATTGTTCGAACCTACTCTGTGGGTGTGGCCAACTTTGTGGGAGTGGCTTGTCCCCCCATGTGACCGGATGGGAGTGGCTTGCCGCCCATGTGACCGGATGTGAAGATGCCGACGACACTTGTCAGAACCACCTTAAATTACCTCACACACAGCACTGGCATGCATAAGAATAGGATGTAAACTTGTTTTTAAAAAGGCATCTTTAAAAGGCGTTAAAACAACTTCAACACACGCAATGTTCTGATTGCACCACAAACGCAGTAGTCATCCTTACCTTTCACAGAGACACTGAGTTTTATAAATATGAGCATGATAGTGTAGAATAATCATATCCAAGGACCAGTGGTGGGTTTCAAAAATTTTTGGAACCTCTTCTGTAGGTGTGGCCTGCTTTCCGGGTCCACTGGTGGAACCTCTTCTAATCGGTTCGGTAGATTTGACGAACCGGTTCTACCGAATAGGTGCGAACTGGTAGGAACCCACCTCTGAAATGATCTATCTGTAGACAACAAGAACGTCAGGTGCAAACAGCCGGAACCACTCATGAATAGGGGTTCTGGTTGCTTTGAAGAAGCTTCTTGGATGAGAAGCGAAATGTCTTCCAGAAAGACCAGGAAGTTCAGTTGCCTCCTGAAAAAGCACCTTTGGGAGAACCATGACCTGGATGACTGAGAATCTCCATAGACTCTCAAACATAAGATTTATTATTAGTCACTTATGTTACAAGAAACTCACCAGACTGAGTACATTCCCACAGGAATGGTCAGTTAGGGCTTCAGGGATTCTGGGAGCAGTCAGGCGTGTGTTGCTTTCTGCAGTGGAAGGACTCTTAAATTCGGCTCTCCCTTAACACCTTCCTCTAGTCTAACTGAGATTCTACCACAAGAGAAAAAAAAAAGAATGCATGATGACTACTATTCAGAATAACAATGCTAAACAGAAAATAACTCTTCGTATCCTGCTCTGTTTGATGTGCTCCTCAGAAGAGTCCAGTCTTCTCGGAAAAGGTAACTCAGTTCAAGTCATGACAAATTCTTTGAATTAAGGCTGCAAATTTAAATGCAACCATCATTTGGGAAACTAATCGTATGTGAGTCACACCGATCGCTTTGAAATCTCATTCCTGTTCACATCCTGTTGTATAAATGGCAGCAGCCAAAGTTGATGGCATTCATGACAGCTAGCCCTTGTCTCCTGGCTGAAGCCAGGAAACCAATGAAAGATGGTTCGTACATGGGACGCGGCATTTATAAATGATCCACGATGCTAAAATTTGGGGACTTGTTGCCACCCCCATAAAGCATCTTTGTACTCACTAGGCGAGAAGTCTGATTATCTGTCAAGCCCACAGATAATAACAGATGCTTTGTCCATTGATCTTCTATCCCCGGCTTAATTTGTTACTCACTATTGTTAAATGGCCTAAATCGACAGATCCATTCAGCATAAGAAATGACTTGAGCTTTTCTGCTTAATTTGAAATACTTTAAGGGTACATGACATTGCTCAGACATCTGTAGGGAAACATCAAAGGGGAGGTCAACCCAGTTTTGACCTAGCCAATGTCCTTGCTTTACATTTATCATCTGTCAACATTAAAAAGAAAGTAAATGCCTGTTTTTTACACAAGCCATGGTAACTGTTAGAGGTAGCACACTTTCTGTTTTGTAGCCAGGATGGCCAAATCTGAATAATGTTTTAATGCAACACTCCTTTCTCAGTTACATTTCTTGGGTTCTATTATACTGATCTGTTCTGACCCCCTCCTCCGTCCAGTAACGAAAGCCGAGACGAGCTTAATTAGAATGTCCTTTAATAACAAGACTATAATCTCGGTAGCTGAAAGCCAAGCAAACAAACAGATAAAGACCTTGGCAGCAATTCCAACAAACCTTGGCAGCAATTCAGACAAACCTTGGCAGCAATCCAGCCTGCCAAGTTAGTTATGTTCTCTTTAGTCAATGCGTTGACTTCTGCAAGAAGGGCGTGTCACAAGCAGTCTTTTTTATAGTCTGGAGAGGAGCCTAATGACCATCAGCTGAGCGCAATTACCTCCTGTAATTGCGTAATTGTTCCTGACGCCTAGTAGCTCTTCGATGGTGTGCATCCAGGAACAACTCATTGCTGGCTTCTGGATCACTCTCCCTTGTCTCCTCTCCACTGGTTCAAGGCTCAGGCGCCACCTGGTGGCCAACCAGTTTCTCTGTGCCCTGCTCGGAGTCGGAACCCTGTCCAGGGTCCTCCACATCCTCCAGAGCCGACTCATAGGGCCCCTCGCTGTCGGAGTCTGGTAGCAGCTCCAACGGCTCCTGCTGGGCCACAACACTGATCCATTCGATTACTGGGGTCACCTAGAAGGGGTGACATTTCTTACCACTTGATTTATGAAGATTACATGTTAAATTTAGGGAGTCTGTGATTTTTTTTTTTTAAATGCAGGGGTGAAATCCAGCAGGTTCTGACAGGTTCTGGAGAACCGGTAGCGGAGTGGAGTGGGAATGGAGATTTTGCAGTATCCTTCCCCTACCATGCTCACCAAGCCATGCCCACCAAGCCACACTATGCACACCAAGCCATGCCCATAGAACCAGTAGTAAAAAGCTTTGAATTTAGTCAGTGAAAAAATGCAATACTTCTTGAAAATTTAACTCTAAAAAAATCATTAAAAAGCAAAAAGATAAAAAGAAGGATCTCTTCAACATGAAGAACAAATAAGCACCTGAATGTTAGTCTCTCTTTTTTCCTGAATAGCTCAGTAAGGAGAAGATGGCAGGCAAACTGGGCAATTTTAAGTTTTTATACAGGTGAAGTAAAAACTGACAGAAAATAGTGGTACATGGTGAATTATATCCATGCTTGGGGCTGGTTAGTACTTGGATTATTAAAAGATATTAAGGCTATAAATTATAGGCTGGGAAGTCTAAAAGAATGAAGCCATCAAGAGTTGAACACGACTCCATGGCATTGTTCCATTTCTTGAGAGGCCGCAAAAATGCAGATGTAGTGCTAAGAGCCAAGGTGGCGCAGTGGTTAAAGGCAGCACTGCAGGCTACTTCAGCTGACTGCACTTCTGCAGTTCGGCTGTTCAAATCTCACTGGCTCAGGGTTGACTCAGCCTTCCATCCTTCCGAGGTGGGTGAAATGAGGACCTGGATTGTTGTTGGGGGCAATATGCTGACTCTGTAAACCGCTTAGAGAGGGCTGAAAGCCCTATGAAGCGGTATATAAGTCTAACTGCTATTGCTATTGCTATTGCTAAGAACTGGTCCTGTAGTGATAGTATCACCAACATAGAGTAATTTTAGGTAAAGGCAAAGTTTCCCCTCACACATATGTGCTAGTCGTCCACATCTCTAGTACTCATCTCCGTTTCAAAGCCGAAGAGCCAGCGCTGTCCGAAGATGTCTCCATGGTCATGTGGCTGGCATGACTAAACGCCGAAGGCGCACGGAACGCTGTTACCTTCCCACCAGAGGTGGTTCCTATTTTTTCTACTTGCATTTTTACATGCTTTCGAACTGCTAGGTTGGCAGAAGCTGGGACAAGTAACGGGAGCTCACTCTGTTACATGGCACTAGGGATTCAAACCACCGAACTGCCAACCTTTCTGATCGACAAGCTCAGCGTCTTAGCCACTGAGCCACCACATCCCTTAGAGTGATTTTTACCAGCACGTTAAAAAAAAATGCAACAGAAACCGATTCGCCACATTAAAATCCGGGCAGAGGTTTTGTGGAATTGAAAGCAATAAGCACACAGATAAAAGCTGAAAGGGTCTATTAAGCAAAACAATAGTAAAATAATTTATGCAAAACATAATCTAGATGGGAAGCAGATCCTTGGATAAGACAATAAAAGGAGACATGGCAATTTTACATAGAGGCGTGTAAATACAGGACAAAATTGCACCTGTCTTTTGTAGCTATGAATGTTCCCCAGATTATACACACCCCAGATAAGTTTCTGAAAGCTTGTATTAGGTTAAAATTACTCATTCTCCTAATTATTCACATGTATGTTTTATATTTCTTGCCTAAGAGTTGTTAGTACCACTGTCCGGCTCTTGCTGCTAGATATCTGGCCTTGGAAAAGAAGGAAGGGATGGGATTTTTGAGCAAAAATGCATGAGAAAATGACCATTATATGGAGGAAAAGTTATGGGTGTCTGTTTAAGAGTTAGAGCTTAACTACTATACCATACCAAGCATGCAGAAGAAAAGCATAAGGAAAAATGTGGCAGAGTTCTTAAACCCCCTCAGCATTATAATAGATTCAATACAGAGGTGGGTTCCTACCAGTTCGCATCTATTCGGTAGAACCAGTTCGTCAAATCTACCGAACCGGTTAGAAGAGGTTCCACCAGTGGACCCGGAAAGCAGGCCACACCTACAGAAGAGGTTCCAAAGTTTTTTGAAACCCACCACTGGTCCTTGGATATGATTATTCTACACTATCATGCTCCTATTTATAAAACTCAGTGCCTCTGTGAAAGGTAAGGATGACTACTGCGTTTGTGGCGCAATCAGAACATTGCGTGTGTTGAAGTTGTTTTAACGCAAACCAAAGATGCCTTTTAAAAAACAAGTTGACATCATATTCTTATGCATGCCAGTGCTGTGTGTGAGGTAATTTAAGGTGGTTCTGACAAGTGTCGTCGGCATCTTCATATCCGGTCACATGGGCGGCAAGCCACTCCCATCCGGGCACATGGGTGGCAAGCCACTCCCACAAAGGAGGCCACACCCCCAGAGTAGGTTCGAACAATTTTTGAAACCCACCACTGATTCAATAGCACAATAAAAGCTAGCTTGGTTTTGTTTTTAATTGAATATATAAGAATCTATGGTCTTAGTGTGCCATTTCAATCCAAGTATTTCTAGTAGAAGAAATTAGTAGAACCAAATGCTTGCTCTGAAATTATTTTTTTATATTAAAATCTGACAAATTGGCAATACCTCCGTGGGTTTTCTAATACTAGGAGAAGTCACATTTGGAAGGTATACAGGTTTAGGGGGAAAACAATTGAAGATAAAAGTGCAAAGGCCAAAAAACCAAAATCTGGCCCAATCTAAAATACAACCATACTACTTAATTTGAAATAAGATTAATACTGCTTTCAAAATTAAAATAGCACAAAGAAGTTCTTTCCAAGACTGATTGGTTGTAAGGCCTGTGTTTGTGAATTTAGGCCAGTAATTGATTTCATGACAATAAACTGTAATGATTGGAATAATCTCATATATTTGGTAGATTTGCAATGGATTTTATGTCTTTGTAATGTTTTGTGTGAATAGCATTTTTGCCCTCTTGGCGTTTATGCTTAATTCTATGTTATCTTCTGCAACAAATACCTATTATGTAATTTAATTACAATATTTATAGACATAAATTGAAGCTTCAATGAAAAATATGGTAATTACATTTTAAAGTTATTGTTCTTTTGTGAGTTATGTGCTTTTGAATCAATATTTTGCTTGTCTAGCCTTGTTCATGGTCATATTTCTAATAAAGACTTATTTCAGTTCATTTTACCCATTTATGAAGAGAGAGAAAATAAAGGGAAAGAAATTATTTCTTTTTAAAAGCAGTGTTGATATTCAATTATGATGTTCTTTGAATAACATAACATAAAAATAACATTCTTTTTGGTATGGAATAGTTATATATTCATTAAGCTTAACCTTAAGATAAGAGAATAAAGGTTTCATTTTTGCCTTTTTTTTGTAGTTCTTGAACATAATTTAATGCAAACATTGGCTCATATGGGATATTAGTGTTCTAGTGATCAGTTCTGCAACCTTGATTTGTAAGTATTTCTAATTTGGAGCTCAAGATCAAGATAAATTGTAGGGTTGAGTTTAATGTGTTCTGAAGCTGCAATAGCAGTTGTTCCATCCATTCCATTCCTATCAAATACAAGATAGATATTACTCTGATTTTTTTTAATCCCAATTTAAATTTTCTTGCCTCCTGTACTGATTAGTATAAAAACATTTCCTTAATGATTGGAACTTTAAGAATAGACCAACTATTAATATTCATGAGAGTTGGTGTCACTGGATGGGTGAGAGAGTGTAGCAAATGTCTGTGATGAAAATTTGAATTAGTCTTCCTTCTCCTAGTCTGAAGAAAGAATGATGTGCAATGCCTAATCTGATAGACCTGAGTCATCCAAATGCCTCCATTTTCTTTGTTGTGTTTAGTGGGTTTTTCCCCCCCTCTACATTTTGAATGACAGAAAGGTGGGATATAAATTAATGAACAACAAATAAATATATGGACCAGAGGTGGGTTCCTACCAGTTCGCACCAGTTTGGTAGAACCGGTTCGTCAAATCTACTGAACCGGTTAGAAGAGGTTCCACCAGTGGACCCGGAAAGCAGGCCACACCTACAGAAGAGGTTCCAAAAATTTTTGAAACCCACCACTGGTCCTTGGATATGATTATTCTACACTATCATGCTCCTATTTATAAAACTCAGTGCCTCTGTGAAAGGTAAGGATGACTACTGCGTTTGTGGTGCAATCAGAACATTGCGTGTGTTGAAGTTGTTTTAACGCAAACCAAAGATGCTTTTTAAAAAACAAGTTTACATCATATTCTTATGCAGGCCAGTGCTGTGTGTGAGGTAATCTAAGGTGGTTCTGACAAGTGTCGTCGGCATCTTCATATCCGGTCACATGGGCGGCAAGCCACTCCCATCCGGTCACATGGGGCGGCAAGCCACTCCCACAAAGGAGGCCACACCCACAGAGTAGGTTCAAACAATTTTTGAAATCCACCACTGATATGGACCTACTAGGCGCCTGAGAATCTGCCCCGCAAAATGAATAATCTTTCCCAGCATGCAGTCTTCAGGCAAAATGCTGAGGTTAACTCTCGCTGCAATCCTCCCATCTACTGCGAGGGCGTCAAACTTGATTTCATTGAGGGCTACATCAGGGTTGTGTTTGACCTCAGGGGACTGGGTGGGCGTGGCCAGGATGGGCACGGCGAGCTTGACATCGCTCATGTCGGGGGTTCCTGTGGTGTCCCAAGTGCACAGCCCTCCCAAGCTCCATTTTTGCTGGCAGAGGCACTGCAGACCGGTCCTTTGCTGTTTCCAAGGTGGCCCCACGGGCCAGATCTAAGCACCCTGTGGGCCAGATCCGGCCTGTGGGCCTTGAGTTTGACACCCCTGATCTACTGCTAAGACATTTAGCAAAATAGGACTAGAATTAAGCCCATTCAGAACAGCTGGAGTCAGCCACTTAAATTCAGTAAAATCAAATTTATGAAGGAAGTTACATGCTCCAGTGAGTGCCGCTGTGCTAATGGGAGGGCAAACAGGAAAAAAAATAAAGGAACTATTTATTGCTTTTGTAGGTAGTGGGATAAAAATGACAGTAAAGATTCACCTTGGCAAATGGAAGGCTCCTGTGTCTCCTACCAGGCAGTGTAAGACAGCCTTTAGAATAACATTTTTCTGTTGAGTATTTCACTTCAGCTTCGGTTTCTACATCTCTTACCTTGAATTCCTGCCTTGACTACTGCAGCTGCCTTAGCTTTCTTGCTATATGGATGCTTGGTCCATTGTCAGGATTTTATTTGCCTTTCCTTTGTCCCTGATATCAAATATTGTCACAATGTAGTGTATATCTTGATTGCTTCTCTGGCAACTTCCAGGATCCTAAATCCTTACAACCATGTGCATATTCAACAAGCACTTCTTTATGTCCCAGGCTCACTTCGACCCTTGGTATATTTAGGTGTATACTGTACACATATCTTGGATCCAGCCATTCTGATTTGGCCCATACTGATTAAGATTAAGATTTAATTTATTTGTATGCTGCCCTTCTCCGGGAGGGACTCAGGGCGGCGAACAACTCAAAAGGGGAAAGGGGATACAAACACAATACACGTAATTAAAATACACAAGAGTCATACAGCCATACAAGTCGAGAGGGGAGGGGAACTCATCAACCCCAGGCCTGCTGGCACAGCCAGGTTTTGACGGCTTTCCGGAAGGCCTGGAGAGAGGTGAGGGTCCGAATCTCCGCGGGGAGTTCATTCCAAAGGGCCGGAGCTACCCCCGGGTGGTAGCCAGATGGCACTGGCTGGTAGACGAAACCCGGAGGAGGCCGACCCTGTGCGATCTAACGGGTCTGTGGGAGGTAATTGGCAGCAGGCGGATGACATTATTTATATCTCCTCGCTTAGTAATCCAGGATAGTTGTAAGTCGTGAGTATTTATCAGACCTATGAATAAGATCCATTAGCAAATTAACTTTCGACTGCTAGTTCCCTTTGCTCAAAGGTATTCTTTCGTGGTACTTACTATTCCCTTTTCTCATGTATCTTGTTACATCACTTACCAAGTATTCCATTTTTCTCAAGAATTTATCGCTGAGTGTTTCAACAACCTCTTTAAATTCCTGTAGCATTTTCCCCAGCAATCAAGTAAGAAAATCTATATCTGGAGAAGTCATCAATAAATATTAGTAGGTATTTGTTCCCTGATGGGGTTTTTAGCCTTCATAAGTCCACAAATATAACAGTGAATTATCTCCCGAGAGTACCAGTTTCTCTTTTACTCTGAAGAAAAATAGGTCTGATTCCCTTTGTCATTACACAGTATTATATATTTAGATTTTACTTTGCACAATTCTTTCTTCAGACTTCTTCTTAAGTCCCTCTTTTTTAACCGAGACATTGCATTCAGGTTTCTATGACCTAGTCACTTATTCAGCTATGAATTGAAATGGTTCTTTTGTGGGTATTATTTTCCATCTGCAGGGTTCATTTCAAATAGGCCCCTGTCTTTGAGAGAACCTTTTCATAAGTAACACATCTCCATCTGTACAAAATTGTGCTTTCTTTTCAATTGTATTTCATATCTTCCTTCCGGGGCATTTTTTTCTTTTTTTTACCAGCACCAAATTGCATTAGGATATTTTAAATCAGCAGTTATTTCCCCTTTCCAGTTTGCAGCAATTTTGCAAATTCCCTTGTCTTTGGCAAAAACTTGCCTTCCATCAGATAGGAAGATGGTCCGATTCAGTGAATCTCTTCTTTTTCTTTAATTAAATCACTGGTTGCAGCTGAACCACTGTGGATCTTTTTCATAATGCTTTTCAGAGCGAGCTTTCCCAAACTCTGTATGGGGAATGGGATAAAGTTTTTACGGGAGCTTTGATTCTATTGTTCTTTGACGAGTCATCCCCCATCAGCTGTGAAGGTCAATGTTAAGAGTTTTTCTTTCTCAAAACACCCAAAGTTGTTTATTATATATTATAAATTATAGTTATAAATTATAACTATAATAAGGTGCATTCTAGTCCTTAATAGCTTTGTTAAGCTACACATTTCTTTGTGCAAAGAGACAAAATTTCAACATTGTTGACCCTCTG
Source organism: Thamnophis sirtalis (assembly GCF_051295495.1). Classification (NCBI taxonomy): domain Eukaryota; kingdom Metazoa; phylum Chordata; class Lepidosauria; order Squamata; family Natricidae; genus Thamnophis; species Thamnophis sirtalis. The sequence goes on from NW_028261387.1 coordinate 7,970,092, forward strand.
AAGAAAGGGCCTTATAGAGATTAACCTTTTTTCTGTGACAATAAGCAGAGAATGGGAGCGCTTGGTGTAATGGCTAAGGCATTCGGCTAGAAACCAGAAGACAGTAACTCCTAGTTCTGCCTTAGGCACCAAGACAGCAAATTAATCCGGGGCAGCCTCTCTCAGCCATAGCCACCTGAAATTTTGGCAAGAAAACTGCACAGATTTCACACACACAAACACACACAAACACACACAAACACACAAACACACACACTACATCTTTATAAAATTGCAGAAAGTACCATGTTTCCAGTGGTGGGTTTCAAAAATTGTTCGAACCTACTCTGTGGGTGTGGCCTCCTTTGTGGGAGTGGCTTGCCGCCCATGTGACCGGATGGGAGTGGCTTGCTGCCCATGTGATCGGATATGAACCACCTTAAAATACCTCACACACAGCACTGGCATGCATAAGAATATGATGTAAACTTGTTTTTTTAAAGGCATCTTTGGTTTGCGTTAAAACAACTTCAACACACGCAATGTTCTGATTGCACCACAAACGCAGTAGTCATCCTCACCTTTCACAGAGGCCCTGAGTTTTATAAACATGAGCATGATAATGTAGAATAATCATATCCAAGGATGTTTCCCTGAAAATAACACAGGGTATTATTTTCTTTGGACCCTCTAAATAAGCGCTTGGCTTTATTTTCAGGGAGGTCTTATTATTTTTGAGGTGCAGGGACCGGCGAGCGTGGTCATCTTTGGCTGCTGCAGTGTTGCAATATTTCCGGGGAGGGAATTTTATTTTTTTGGGAGGGCTTATTTTAGCGCATGTGCTCAAAATCCCGATGGGTCTTATTATCTAGGGAGGTCTTATTTTCAGGGAAATGGGGGAATATAGATGCAGAAATGGTATACGGTTAAGTACATACGAGAGCTGATGAAGAATCAAATTGTACTGCAGAAGCTTTAACTAGAGTGCCAGCTTTCCCTTAACAAGGAATTTCCCAATCCCTGTGATATTTTATAGAATTGGTCATTTAGGTTGAAGTTCTGTTCAGGCTAAATTTACGGCCAAGTGCTTGAAGAGTGAAATGTGAAATGTGCAGTCTTAAGTTGAGTGAAGTTAAGATGTTAAATCTATAACATGTATGAGATACAGTAAAAGCAATGTCTAAAAAGACCTAGTTTCAGTGTGCCTAAATATTGCAAGTACTCATCAGATGTATTTTACAGTTTTTCAAAATTTATTTATTTATTTATTTATTAGACTTATATACCGCTTAATAGGGCTTTCAGCCCTCTCTAAGCGGTTTACAGATTTTTAGCAAATTTGAGTCAGCAAATTGCCCCCACAGTCTGGGTCCTCATTTCACCCACCTCGGAAGGATGGAAGGCTGAGTCGACCTTGAGCCGGTGAGATTTGAACCGCTGAACTGCAGATAACAGTCAGCTGAAGTGGCCTGCAGTACTGCACCCTAACCACTGTGCCACCTCGGCTCCATTATAGCAAAATAGCAAACCTATCCATTCTTTTCAATGCCGCCACATCACAAGTAGCTTTTTACATTATGGTAGCAGCATTGAAGATAATTAAAACCAGGAGTTCTCATCTATGGAACTAATTGCGTTGGTTTGCATCCCACATTCTTCCTGGTGTTTTTTTCCAAGAAAAAAAACAACAACCAGCATCTCTTACTCCATCTCTCCAGCTCTATTCTTATATTCTCTCAATCACTCCAGAAAATGATGCATAGGGGTAGCAAGAAATCCCTTTTCCATAAATATGAACTTTTCTTCCATTCATGGAAGCTGGGATCAAAACTATTGATCTTTGTATTAGGGCCAGATAATATGAAAATGAAACGAAGAGCTAAGCAAACAACAACAACATGAAATCTGGCAAAATGGATGTGACAGGTGTGAAGGATTCAAATATAAAGTGCATTTAGGTTGTATTTATTGAATATCATACTCAAGAGGTAAGTAGTTTGCACTGCAATATCGAATAAGATTGCCTTATTTTGATCAAAGTTCAGATGGGAATGCTATCTTATGAGAAAGTGAGTAGCAAAATACAGAATTCCATTAAGAGCTATGAGAAAATATATTTCTCCGAAAAGTGATAAAAGATGAAAAGCAAGTTATATGATAAAAAAAAACCCTGAAAGTATTCAAACAGTCTATCTTGAAATAATATGGAAGGACTTTTCACATACATTTTTTGCAAATATCAGGAAGAAGAGAGAGAAATGTCAAAAGCATTTAGTATATCCTGTTGGGACAGGGTGCTTAAATTATAGAAAGATCTGTCTAGATTTAAAGCAACTATGATACTTTTTTCATTAATATATCAGTCATCCGACATTAGTTTTCAAGCTTCCTTATGAAACATAAATATTTTTACAAGAATAATAATAGCCTTAAAGCTGCAGATCACTTATAGCAAATATCTGTAGTATACCTTTGTAAAATAAAATAAGGATTTGTGCATTGCAGGCAGATAAAAGAGTGTCATTGATATATCTGAGTAATGGCATTTCTTTGACAGATGTGATATAACTTTTAAAAAATCCAAGCCAAAATTTATGACTTTTAGAAATAACCAATTTAATCCTGGGATCTTTACAATAGTAAGAAATGCTTATGTTTATTGCATTATTAGCCTAAGAGAAAGATACGACCTAGGTGTAGGCCATGTTGGAAAATGTGCACTTCCATAATACAAAATACAAATATACAAGTTATAATTTGAATTGTATTTCCCAGTATGAAGACTGGGAGTGCAATTCATATTTCAATTGACTATTACATTATTATTACATTTAGTATAATGTATTTATACTTTTCTATATAGGTGAGCCTGCATTTAATATCCCAATTTTTGCAGCAAATAGATATATTGTGAAAAGCAACAAGGATTTAAAAATGATCAAAGACAAAAACAGTCAGGTTTGACAGAGACAATGAACTAAATATTTGCAAGTTTTGTATGGATGATGAAATATAGCAAGTAGATGAAGTACTTTGGTATAATGTTCGCCATGAATGGGAAAACGAATGCAGAAATATTACAAGATGCAAATACTGGAATAAAGGTTTATGTGATTTGCTGCAAAAAAGGGAAATTTATTTGTCAGAAGAAGTGAAAGTGATTGTATATCACAGCATGGTTTCACCCACTTGGATATATGGAAGTGCTGAGAGTGTCAGCATAAGTTGTATGGAGTACTTAAGAAGCCTGTTTGGTGAAAGGTAAATTAAAAATGAATTGGTACTGAATGGATGTCGGTTGAATGAAAAATGGGTGACCAATACAGAAGTATAACAAAGTGGTTTGATTATATAGAAAAGATGAATAAGAATCTAAACATAAACAAATGTATGAAGGAAGAGTGAATGACCAGGAGGAAGGGGAAGACTAAGAAAGATGTGATTGGATGGAGTAGATTAGACCTTGAACAAGATAGATAGATAGGTAGGTAGGTAGGTAGGTAGGTAGGTAGGTAGGTAGGTAGATAGATAGATAGATAGATAGATAGATAGATAGATAGATAGATAGATAGATAGATAGATAGATCGATCTTGTTGTATTTGGGTCTTTTCCCTTGTAAGATTGAGATTGTCTTGGCAACGTTGGCTTAGATATGTTGATGACACTTTCGTGATTTGGCCACACGGGAAAGAAAAACTGGACAACTTCCTCACACATCTCAACAGCCTACACCCCAAAATACAATTCATTATGGAAATAGAAGCAAACAACCAACTTCCCTTTCTGGATGTCCTAATCTACAAAAAACCCAATGGCTCCCTAGGACACACCATCTACTGGAAAAAACACACACACCAACCACTACTTAAACACACAATCCCATCACTACCCTGCACAGATCAACTCTGTAGCCAAGACCCTCATCTCCAGAACCAAACGCCTAGCCAACAAAGGCCACCTGAAAACTGAATTACACTCTCTCACAAACGTATTAATCTCCAAGGGATTCCAAAGAAAGACAATTACCAATTAATCCAAAGGGAGACTCTCCCCAAAAACTGAGACACAGAACAGGACAACGGCATTATCCTACTCCCTTACATCAAAGGCACCACAGATAAAATCAGCAAAATTCTCCACAAACACAATATCAAGACAGCCTTCAACACTGACCAAAAAATAGCCAACATCTTAAGAAACCCAAAGACAAAATCCAGCTAGAAAACCAACCTTGCTTCTATTGCCCATCTATCTATCTATCTATCTATCTATCTATCTATCTATCTATCTATCTATCTATCTATCTATCTATCTATCTATCTATCTATCTATCATCTATCTATCTATCTATCTATCTATCTATCTATCTATCTATCTATCTATCTATCCATCCATCCATCCATCCATCCATCCATCCATCCATCCATCCATCCATCCATCCATCCATCTATCTATCTATCTATCTATCCATCTATCTATCCTGCCTGCCCCCCGCCCCCCCGCCCCCATCCATCCATCCATCCATCCATCCATCCATCCATCCATCCATCCACCCACCCACCCACCCACCCACCCACCCACCCAACACAACAGGCATTTCTCCATGTATATCTCTTTTATATCTTGCTAGGACCTGTTTCTAGCTTCCCAAAGGGATCTCCAGGAATTGGTGTGGTTGCTCTGATGAAGTCTGTTCCCTCCGGTTTGGGAAGACATCATTAATAGTACTAAAAATCTATAGGAAGATGATATCCATGGTCTTTAATTAAACTGGGAATTTTCACTTGCTGTGAGTACTCTAGTGATATATATGGATAAATAACTGTTAGTCGCTTGCCATAAATATTGAGTTTCAAAACAGCAGGATGCTTGTGCTTCCTGCTTCTTTTCAGAGAAATGAAAACAGTAATAATTTTTAACTAGAGTTGGCATATCTGAATTAAATCCAGTAATGGTTGTTTTCTAAACAAAGCAATATTAGTGCGCCCAGAATAAAGTCTTTGGTTCTGTGTTGTTTTCACAAAGTATGATTCTTTAGTTTCATTAGTTTATTTGGAGAATATTACAAAATGTTTGCAAAGTGAATTATTAATTGAATGTCTGCCGTGTATTTAAAGAGGACAAATCTATTTGCTAACATGATCAAGGGGAGAGTTTTAATGGGGTTTTTTTTATCTGTCAAACACGTTTTACATAACTGCTTATGTTTCTAATCGCAGAGGACAGTATTTTATGAAAATCACCTAGACGCTAAACGCTCTTAACGTTCAGACAATGCTAAAAGATTGCTCAAACCGGATTTTTGCAGCTTTTTTTTTAGCCTTGTAGGGTCTTTTAACTTACAGTAGAAAATTAGGGGCTTCAGTGGTGGGATTCAAATTTTTTTACTACTGGTTCGGTGGGCGTGGCTTGGTGGATGTGGCATAGCTTGGTGGGCGTGGCAGGGGAAGGATACTGTAAAATCTCCATTCCCACCCCCCTCCAGGGGAAAGTTGTTGCAAAATCCTCATTTCCTCCCAATCAGCTGGGACTTGGGAGGCAGAGAATAGCTGGGGGTGAGGCCAGTCAGAGGTGGTATTTACCAGTTCTCCAAACTACTCAAAATTTCTGCTACTGGTTCTCCAGAACTGATCAGAACCTGCTGAATACCACCTCTGCTTCAGGTTCAGGCATGTAGGAAGGATTTCTTGTGGTGGGATCAGTCCAGAGTCCCGGTAGTGCAAATTTTGAGTACCTTCCCCTGGAGTGGGGAGGGAATAGAGTTTTTATAGAATCCTTCCCCTGCCACGCCCACCAAACCATGCCCACCAAATCACGCCCCCTCCCAAGCCATGCCCACAGAACCAGTAGTAAATTGTTTTGAATCCCACCACTTGACCAGTCTGTTCCAACTCTGAGTAAAAGTTTCAGGATTATTCATAGGGTCAAAAAAAAGGTAGGGTACAGACCATAATCCTGCAAATGAAGTTCTGCATGGTTTTTTTAAATATGTGATATGTGATCAGATAGAATGTGATGGATCACACCATTGTGGTTATTGACTGTATCCTGAAAATTAGCCTTAACGGTTTAATATTGATTGCTTGAGGATTCTGGAGTGTATTTTCTTATCAATATGACTGTATAGTTCCATTTGAATGTGCACACAAGAAAAGTTGTAACATTTAGCACTTAAAAGTATAAGGCTGTGTACCACTCTGGATTCAAATGGAAAAAAGTGCATTGGATTGAAGATGCGAAGATATACTCTTGTAATGCAAAATCTTAAAGCAACCACAACTTGTAACAATTTACCCCAGAAGTGCCTTGTAATGAATGTGAGAATAACCTTGGGAGACAGGAGTAAAAACCGGAGCCAGTATAGTATAGCCTTTATTGTCACTGTACATCATGTATACAACGAAATTGATTGTATTGAAGTTGTTTTTATTTATGCATAAAGTTACCCATGTGTTGAAAGAGTTTTAACTGAGGATAGCTGAGGAATTTTTGTAATATATAAACAGACATAAGTCAACCATTATTTATGATGTGTGCCTGGGAAATATGTCCTTTCTACTAACATTCTTAAAAAAAAAGTTTTAAAAATGTATTTATGGATTGGATGCATGTAAGCCTTTCCTATCCAAAATGCATGCTTCGTTTGTGGATCAATTACCTCCTCTAGACCGATTAGATCCCACAGATTAGGCCTCCTCCGAATTCCATCCGCCAGCCAGTGTCGACTGGCGACTACCCGGAGGAGAGCCTTCTCTGTGGCTGCTCCGACCCTCTGGAACGAACTCCCCGTGGAGATTCGAACCCTCACCACCCTCCAGACCTTCCGCAAAGCCCTTAAAACCTGGCTATTCCGACAGGCCTGGGGCTAAAAAGCTTCTACCCCCTTCTCGAATGGTATGACTCTTGTGTGTTTTAAATTATGTATTGTTGCGTGTTGTTTTAATTTTTTTGTCTGTATCCCCCTCCCTTAGTTGAGTTGTGAGCCGCCCTGAGTCCCCTTCGGGGGAAAAGGGTGGCATACAAATAAAATAAACATTCAAACATTCAAACACAAACATCAAAAATATTAAAAAAGAGAACCCCAAAACACATGCTTCAGTTCTATCCCTTTTGGGATTCCAACTACTATGGAGACTACTTTGAGGTCTCCAATTTGGAGGTGCAAGAAGAAGTAAATCTGCACATTGGTGCAGGATCCTATGGTCATGTGAATGCCATTCACAACGAATGCACATTTACAATCGTCGCAGCTTCCCACGGACACATAAACACCATTTGTGTACTTTGCAACAGTCAGAGTTAACAGAGAAGGCAGAAATGAAATTGTAAGTTGTGGACACACTGTGTTTTGCTTAACAACCGCAGTACCTTCCTTAACAACTGAAGGGAAAGTGTTGTGGCCCAGCAGGAGCAGTTGGAGCTGCCACCAGACTCCGACAGCAAGGGGCCCGATGAGTCAGCTCTGGAGGATGTGGAGGACCCTGGACAGGGTTCCGACTCCAAGCAGGGCGCAGAGAGGCTGGTTGGCTGGTTGGCCACCAGGCCTGAGCCTTGGCCCAGTGGGGAGGAGACAAGGGAGAGTGAGCCAGACGCCAGTAGTGAGTTGTTCCTGGATGCACGGCACCAAAGAGCTAATAGGCACCAGGAACAGTCACGCTGTTACAGGAGGTAATTGCACTCAGCTGGTGGTCATTAGGCTCCTCTCCAGACTATAAAAAGACTACTTGTGCACACGCCCTTCTTGCAGAAGTCAACGCGGGAACGAATGTCGGAGAACATGGTTATGAGCTTGGCAGGCTGGATTGCTGCCAAGCCTTATCTGTGTTTATTGCTGCCCAAGCTTGTCTGTGCCGGTTTGCTGCCAAGGACCTGTCTGTCTGTTAATTAAATGCCGTAACTTATCTTTGGCTCGGAGTGTGTGTTGGTGTGGGACGAGGGGGGTCAGAACAGGAAAGTAAGTTATAAGCCTGTCTTGGTCACAGGATGTTTTGCTTAGGGACTGCATCCCTTACAGTGGAATTGTCGGCTCCCAATTGTGGTCGCTAAGTGAAGAGTACGCCCACAAGGATGGTGCAAAATGATTGTGTGTGGTGAGATAGCATCATCATACAAATGCCATATCTTACATGCTTGTACCAGCTAGCAGGATGCAAGGACATAGTGGCAGTAATGCTGATGTCACCATACACACATTATTTTTGCATCCTTGTGATTTTCTGTGAACATTATTGTGGCAAATCTGCACACTATTAGAAGTACAATGGCCTTTGCTTTCTATTGCACAGCCTGCTGATTTTTTTTAAAACAAAACTTTTCCCCAAACATTTATCTAGTATATAATTATATAAAAATTAAAGTTCTTTGAGTGGCTATTAAATAGTATTTTAATTGAGTTGACAAAATTGCTTTTGGCTTGCATTAAAAGTCATTAGTATCTTATTTCTGGTAACAAAATATAATCAATGTTAAATTCTAAAATGTAACCAAAGAAGGCTGTACTTTTATTAACTGCAGAAAGATAATGAATCTGCTCTATATAAAGATTTGGACTAAATCTTCTGAGATGTCGGGGATGGTGTTTTAATTAAGATAATCCTTATTTGCATCTAACAAACACTATTGCTACTTAGAAATTTAAGACTTTAGTGAGGCATATTAGTACATTACCTAAACAAATCTAATAGTGACTTAATACTTGTATTTGAAGTAGCAATCTGTTATAAATTAACCGCATTTGCATAGTAAATGTACAGGTTGTTATTCCTTGTAGAGTTTTATATAATTAAGGGACAAGTAAGCCTTAACATTAATAATTTTAATAGTGGAAGGAAACTAAATTGTAGTGTTAAAATAGTCCTAACTTTATAAATAGAAGTAATTTTTTCAGACTTGGAGAATAATAATAATAGATGAAAAATCTGAGTCCATAAAAGCTTAGCGTAGGTGAAAGAAGATATATTTGTAAGATGAAACATCTCCATCTCTTAACTATTTCATCGCCAGACTTGGCATAAAGTTTCAGCTTTTTAATCATCCCTTTTGCATTTAGAATGGGAATTGCATTTAGAATGGGAGTTGCGTTGACCATTAGTCGAGTGTGTTAACTTGTTTAGGGTTCTGTGCACCACTGCGTAACATAATACTGGCCAACTGGACATCACTGCAAATTAGATGGATTTTAGGGACCAGGGTATAGCAAAGTTATGATAACAGCTTCGAGATGGGTAGTCTATAGGTCAGTGTTTCTCAACCTTGGCAACTTGAAGATGACTGGACTTCAACTCCCAGAATTCCCCGATTCCCAGATTCAAATCTCACCGGCTCAAGGTTGACTCAGCCTTCCATCCTTCCAAGGTGGGTAAAATGAGGACCCGGATTGTTGTTGGGGGCAATATGCTGACTCTGTAAACCGCTTAGAGAGGGCTGAAAGCCCTATGAAGTGGTATATAAGTCTAACTGCTATTCCTATTGCTATAAAATTCAAGGTTAGAGAGAAAGTTTTATGCATTGTGGAGGTTTTTTATACATCTATCATTGAGTGGTAGTAGCATGAAACAAATGTATAGTGAAATAGGCTTAGGTTTAGGTTATCATCCTATCATTCTTAGTTAAGTAATACTGTTGTCTAGAAGGATCTTAAATATGCAGGTGGACAGCTCCAGTTTTACATTTCTTTTTTTCCACGGCTCTAGCAACTTCATCGGTTATGAATTATGTGATGCACATTCACAATGATATATTAGCACTTTTTAAAAGATCCAAATGAAATCTGTACAAAGTAACATTTTTTAATTTCATTTTATTACTCAGTCTTTCATGCTGCTTCAATCAGAAACTGACTTTTCTCTCTCTCTCTCTCTCTCGGGCAGTAATAAAAAGGAACACTTTCCATTATGAAGATCCAGGTTTTATGCAATTCATGATTTACATTATATTGCTTTTCAAGATTTTAATTGCCAGATTAAAATATTCATTGTGTTGACTACTTTCAAAAGTGGAACAGCCCACCTCTTACCTTTTTTTAAAAAAAATATAATTTAAAGGAATAAAGCAAACCAAAACTCATAGTTAATGGAAATTAAAAAAGAAAGATCATTTTTTAAAAAAAATTTGTGGCCTGTAGGAAGACCTCAGCTGTCAAGGTCAGCAATTTGCAAAGTTTACGGAGTTACATGACAAATCCGTCTCTTGAGAGAAGTCGAAACACGAGTTGCGAGCCTAATCATGCGAGTCAGGGGGTTAGGTCTCCGGGTCCATTCAGAATTTCTTTGAACTCTTGGCTGAATGCATTGACGGTTTTCCATTAGCAATGAATTATGGTAGTAATTTCATTAATTTCCTCACCTCTCTAAAGATATGTTAGTATGAGTTGCTTAACCAAGCATCAAAGGAACCGTTGCATTTAACCTTTAGCCCTTTTTACTGTGTAACTAGGACCAGTTAAGAAGTAAATTAGTGTAACATCCTTAAAAAATTACGTTAGATAAGCAGTGAACATAATTTTTGTGTGCCTTAATTTTAATAGGGGTTTATGGTTCTGTGCAAAACCATTTGCGTTACCTCTGACCCTAGGGAAATGGTGCCTACCCCCCCCCCTTTTCCAGTTTGTATAATTTGGTGTCTAATAATCTGCTGCCTGTTAAATTCAGCACAGTCTTGATTAATGAATTGTGATGAACCAATACATTCACTTATAAGTTGGGCCTGAAAGGCTCTATCAGCGCTTGTAGTTATTAATGCAAATGCTCCAGAGACAACGGATGTCAGTTGAGAAAAAAGAAACATACATATAAAATACATCTTCATTCAAACGCTGACGGTTGAACTGTGGTGCACCTTGGCTGCAAATGGACAGGAGTTTCCATGTAAAAGAAAGTTAAGTTGCAGATGGCATGAATGAATGAAACAGAAATCCAACAGGTCTTTAGATCAGGAACAGCTGATAAAAGGGGTAACTTCAAGAACCGTTTTGTTACTGGAAAGATACTGGTTTAATAATGCCAATTGATGGAAAAAAGCTAGTTAATATTTGATGATTATTAAGTAGAGATTTCAGTACCGTGTAGACTATTTTAGATTACCATTGAATGTTTATCCATTAACATAAATTGACTATGATACTAATAGAGAAATAATAACCCTAGTTAGGATAAATAACCAGGCCATAGAAATGCTAATGTACATTCTGGGTGATTGTCAAGTAGAAATGTTAATATCTCTTAGATTGTCTTAGATGTCTAATGTTTATTTTCTTAGCACATAGTTAACTAATTTGGGATTGTGGGAAAAGTCCTATAAATCTTATTAATAAATCGTTTAAAGATGGTTATAAAGTTATAATATTGTGTGGGCTGGAGAAGAGAGGTGAGATAATCAGTAAATAACCCTTAGTTAACTACAATAATAACAATGAAATGTTAATGGACAATATTTAATGATACATACAGGTGTGTTACGGGGGGGAGGGGGGAATGCTTAGATATCTTACTTAACCGAATTAATTTTAGAACATGTCATAAAGGTGTAATGGTATTGGAGATCTATTGAAATTGCAAATGAACGCCAGTAGGTGTGTCTTCTAATATAAATGATTCTAGATAAAAAACATGTTTAAACAATGGTAACCAAATGAGAATTATGGTACAGGGATAGTAAAATACATAACTTTTCTTTCTTGACCTATAATGTACAACATGATTTGAATGAAGCATATGTGAGGACTGTGGAAGAAAAGCACGGAATATATTTGTAACCAATCGATACGCTTTCAACAAGATGTAACGAAAGATGATTCTTTTTTCTTGTTTTTTTTTGTTTAATTAAAATAATTTAAAAAATTCTCAAAAAAAAGGGGGGGTAACTTCAAGCAGAAAATTTGCAGCATAGGAATGCATTTTTATTTATTTAATTACTAACTTTGTATGCTGCTTATTTAGCCAAGGAGCGACTCTTAAGCGTCTTACAACCAAGTAAAAACAGTAGGATAAAACATTAAATATTAAAAATAATAAATATTAACATTAAAATCAGCTGAAATCATCAAAGATGCAGAGGAAGGGAGCGAGAATGTACACAGGTGGAAGTGGAGTTATGATCCAGAATATCTGGAGGACATCTGGTTGGGGTAAAGGCAGTTTTGGGAATTATGGTCCAAAAACATCTGGAGAACATCAAGTTGGGATAAAGATGGTGTTGGGAGTTATGTCCAAAACATCTGGAGAACATCAAGTTGGGATAAAGATGGTGGTTGGGAGTTATGTCCAAAACATCTGGAGAACATCAAGTTGGGATAAAGGTGGTGTTGGGAGTTATGTCCAAAACATCTGGAGAACATCAAGTTGGGATAAAGATGGTGTTGGGAGTTATGTCCAAAACATCTGGAGAACATCAAGTTGAGATAAAGACAATGTGGTGACCGAAACAAATGACCCTTGGAATAGCTACAATTGGTATGATTTCAAGGTCTTGCATTCTTCTTTCACCTTTCTTTTTCATATTCTAAATCAAGATTCCATTTACACCTACTTAATTTCTCATTTCTTAGATACTCATTTTGTTCAACTGGACATTGCTGGAGAAAATCTATTGTGATGGGCAAATTATCTGCTTGATCATTTCTCCTCCAGTGGTCCAAGAGCTTTTTAAGCGCAAGGTAAAAGTCACAATTGACTTCACAATATGACTTGTGTAAAATTCCCATCCAATTATTTCATTTAACTTTAGTTTTCATCTCAGGTTTCTTCTAAGAAGCGGGCTAATTTATCCTTAGCTTTGACAGTATTTAGAGTAGAAGATCTCACTAGATGTTGTAATTCACATTGTAAATTCTATGCAGTGAATTGAGTGTGTTAATTGAGAATATTGCAATTACTGAACTTTTACTAAATTCTGCTGATTTGCCAGATACCTGTGATAAATTCCAAATCCTAAATTGTAGTTCTCTGAAGATCTATTTCTGATTTGATCTTCTGTATTAAATTTCTGTCATGGAGAATGACAAGCCTATTGGAAATGGATGAGATTAAAACTTGGCAATAATATTTACTAAGACTGACGTGAGTCACAGAGTGATGTCATAAACCAGTACATCTATCAAATTCACCAAGATGAGGCATAATATCAAAGAAGACAAGTGAAAGAACCGAGGGGTTCATTTCCTAACCCCCCACAAAAAGCTCCTTCGATCTGTGTGCAAAGATTGCTTTGCAGGAGAAGGAAATTTTGTGACAAGTATTTATGGGTAGCATTGATACTTCTGCCTGTGGGAGTTGCTAGAACTCACTTCTGAGATCTGGAGTTAGAGCAATGAAGTTGAAATTCTAGGTTAAAAACTCTAGTATTAAAACAAAAAGAGTTTTAATACTTCAAATGAGATGAGATCCCGAGAGCTACAGTGAAAGTTTTGTCACTAAATATTATACTATAGGTAGTCCTCAACTTAAACAATTTGTTTAGTGAGCATCCAAAGTTACAACGGGACTAAAAAAATGTGACTTATGACCATTCTTCACAGTTACGACCTTTCCAGCATCCCCATGATCATGTGATCAGAATTCAGATGCCTGGCAGCTGGTTCATATTTATGACCTTTGTTGTGTCCCAAGGTTATGTGATCCCCTGTTCTGACCCCACTAGTTCTACACCAAAGCACGCCAAGACAAAGATACTGCAAGGATTTATTAACACACAGACTAGACCTTGGCAGCAATCCAGCACAGACTAGACGTTGGCAGCAATCCAGCACAAACTAACCTTGGCAGCATTCCAGCCTGCCAAGCTAGCCACGAGAGTTCTCCAGCTCAAGTGAATATGTTGACTCCTGCAAAGGGCGTGTGCACAATAATTCCTTTTATAGTCTTGAGAGGAGCCTAACTACCACCAGCTGAGTGCAATTATCTCCTGTAACTGCTGCATAACTGTTCCTTACGCCTATTAGTTCTCCGTTGCCAGGCATCCAAGAACAACTCCCTTGTCTCCTCCCCACTGCTCCAATGCATGATGTCAGGATCCCTTGTCTCCTCCCCACTGGTCCAAGGCTCAGGCGCCTCCTGGTGGCCAACCAGCTTCTCTGGATGCACGGCACCAAAGAGCTAATAGGCGTCAGGAACAGTTGTGCAGTTACAGGAGATAATTGCACTCAGCTGGTGGTCATTAGGCTCCTCTCCAGACTATAAAAAGACTACTTGTGCACATGCCCCTCTTTGCAGAAGTCAACACAGGATCGAATGTCAGAGAACCTTGTAATGAGCTTGGCAGGCTGGATTGCTGCCAAGCCTTATCTGTGTTTATTGCTGCCCAAGCTTGTCTGTGCCGGTTTGCTGCCAAGGACCTGTCTGTCTGTTAATTAAATGCCGTAATTTATCTTTGGCTCGGATTGTGTGTTGGTATGGGACGAGGGGGGTCAGAACACATTTCTATTTTTATTAAAAAAAACACTGCCTGATTTTCGCTTTATCGCTTCTGGCCCTATGAAGCCTTTCTCTTTCTGTAGGACAAATTACACCGAGGCTCGAGTGAGGCGATCCCAGTAATTGATAAGCCAGGATCCGAGATATGGGCTTCCCTGCTGGGAGTTTTATTGTATTTGGGCCGGAGCCAGAGTTATTCAAAGAGCAGAAGGAGAAAGAAGAAGAGGAATGAATGAGCGATCACAAATAATACTTTGGCTTCAAAGCGTCCATTTTAGATGCTATGATACCAAGTTAGGCTTAACAATGTTATTTTTTTTTTTTGTTGTTGGCTAAATAGAGCTGTTTGAAATTCTAAGGAAGGAGCTTAGCCTTTTTAGTCAAATCTATTTAGCTTGTGTTCAGCAATTCCCTTTCCCCTCTCATTCATCTAATCCCCAGGTATACCAGCTTTAGAAAGCGTTATTAGGAATGCCCCAATCTAGTTAGAACTCCCTCCCTCAGTGCTGAGGTAGCAGCTCTACCCCGACATTTATAACTTCTGATAACAAATTCCATTGAGTCATCTTTCATAGCGTTTTTTGCTTTCTGGTGTATTTCTTTTATACTGAACGCATAGGGAAATTAGGCGTTTTTGAGCAAAAATCTGTGCTGATAATGCCAATCAAATGCATGTATTCAAGGCAACACACAATGTTAACATCCTTCAAGGAGCATCCTTTTAATATCGTGCTGTCAGGGAGCCTTAATGGCATCCCAGACACAGCATGAAATGGGCTAAGAATTAAGGTAGCTGTTTGTGTGCTTATTTAATCAAATCCTAATTCAAGGGAAAAAAAGTTCAAAATTTCACAATACAGAGGCAGCATTCAATATATTTAAAGCATTGATGTCAGTGGTGGGTTTCAAAATTTTTTCGAACCTACTCTGTGGGTGTGGCCTCCTTTGTGGGAGTGGCTTGCTGGCCATGTGACCTGGTGGGAGTGGCTTGCCGGCCATGTGTTCTCTCTCTGTATCTCTCTCTTTCTCTCTGTCTCTGTCTCTGTCTCTGTCTCTGTCTCTGTCTCTGTCTCTGTCTCTGTCTCTGTCTCTGTCTCTCTCTCTCTCTCTCTCTCTCTCTCCTTCCTTTTGTATCTCTGTCCCTTTTTCCTTTTTTTCTTTCATCTCATTTCATTTATTGGCCAAGTGTGATTGGACACACAAGGAATTTGTCTTTGGTGCATATGCTCTCAGTGTCCATAAGGAGAATAAAATACATTCATCAAGAATAAAAAGATACAACACTTACCGTATTTTTCAGACTATAAGATGCACTGGAGCATAAGACACACCCAGATTTTGAAGAGGTAAATTAAAAAAAAAAGTTTTTGCACTCTGCAAGCCTACCAAACCTTCTGCATACCTCGTTTTGTGAAAAACGGTGCATGCAGAGAGTTTGAAAGGGGGCACTTTGCTCTTGGGGGGGGCAAAAACGAGCAAAAAACAGCTTGTTTTTCTCTCGTTTTTGCTCTCCCCAGCCCCCAGGAGCACTTTGCAGGCCTCCCAAATCCTCTGCACATCCACTTTTGTCAAGGGGGCGGGGTTTTGGGAGGCCAAAAATGTTGTATTCAGTGTATAAGACGCACCCAGATTTTCACCCTCTTTTTTGGGGGAAAAAGGTACGTCTCATAGCATACCTGCAAGATCGCCTACTGCCACATACCTCCCAACGGCCGGTGAGATCCCACAGGGTGGGCCTCCTTCAGATGCTGTCAGCCAGACAATGTCGGCTGGCGGCTCCCTGGAGGAGGGCCTTCTCTGTGGCTGCCCCGACCCTTTGGAATGAGCTACCCCCAGAAATCCGGACCTTACCCACTCTCATGGCCTTAAGAAAAGCTGTTAAAACCTGGCTATTCCGGCAGGCCTGGGGCTGTTGACCTCATTGTTGGGGTCCAGCCCCGATCAGAACGAATGTATGCGTGGTGATTTTAAACCTGTCCTTTTTTTTTACTATTTCTTTTCTCTTTTTGCTGTAAGCCGCCCGGAGTCCTTCGAGATTGGGCGGCCTATAAATCGTATTAATAAATAAATAATAAATAAATAGTCCGAAAAATATGGTAATGATAGTCACTAATAAGCTATCAAATCATACTAGGAAACAAATGATTGTAAATTGAGGACTTCCTGCATTGCAATCAACAATTCAGGTAGTCCTCAAGTTACAACCATTTGTGTGAGTTAGGACCACACCAGCTACTTCTCTGGAGACATTGTTTTGACTCCGCTCGGAATGCATAAAAAAGCCGGGATGAGCAAGGACTGAAAGAATACATCGCAGACAAAGGAAGCACAGACAGAAGTGGCTGATTAAAGTCCAGAATCTTAAAACCCGATTCCTAGACAATCAAGGCCCCCTTGGTACATTGGATGCCTCAACAGATTCTGTAGTAAAAGCTGCTTTCAAGCTGGCAATGGAGAGTGAGTGATTTTATCCTCCGAGAGCTTTGCAAGCTTATCTCAGCAGTCTCCAACTTAAGATTTACCGGAAGAGTTGATAACAAACCCTGAACTATTCAGCGCCTGCTGCCACAAATACAATAACCGGGGTTGGGAACTAAGATTGCTCATTAAGAACCGCGTTGCCTGGTTTATGACAGAGAACGGCTTTCCACGGGCTAAATTCAATGGCCCTTCTGAGGTTCCGGGAGAAATATAATGCTCGTAGATGAGGCTTTGACAAGGGGAAAAAATATATATATGCTGGACTTTATTTCCTCTTTGCATCCTTTTCATTGGAAATCTGGGATGGAGCCATTTGCAATTTTTCATTTCCCTCCCTCCACCTCTCCTGCTCTGCTCAGAAGCGATCAATCTTTAAGATTCCACCTGCATGTTTGTTTATTTGTTTATTTGTTTATTGGATCTATATGCCACCCTTCTCCCAAGGACTCAGGGTGGCGTACAACATTAAAAAAAAAAAACCCACATATTACAAAAGTTAAAAATTAACGTATTTGCGAATATCATTTTCTTTAACATCCCCACGAAAGATGCTGAATTCTGCTCTGGCTATTTATATATTTGAAGAAGTCTCACACCCTCCCATCTCCATTGCTATAGCCTTAAGCTCCAAAGGAAAATAACGTCAGCCTCTGAAGGGAACTTATTTGTTTCTTGAGTCCCTTCGGTATACATTTGAACACTGGGTGATGTTCCTTTTCTTGGGGTGGTGGTGGTGGAAGGGAGCATTTTCCTTCGGCGCAAAGGGTTCTTTTGTGTTTTGATATTGGGGGAAAAACTTCTAAACCTGGGACCCCGTCTTAATAATACGGTGCACAGTTCACAATAGGTTCTTGCTTCCTTATGCAAGCCCTTGCTTTGATTTGAGTGATACTGAATATTAGTCAGAAAGCACACACACACACACCGCTATACTATTCAGGTGGTAATTATTATAAAATGAAAGTGACAAAACAGAGAGATGTATATTGTCGCCTGGATATCTTCCTTTCCGCCTTAGAGCAACAGCAACTGCATTTTCCATTGATTACCATGACAAAGGCTGGTGCTTTCTGTGTCCTGCAGGTCTCTTTCTGATTGTAACAAGATAGGAGCTGCAGTTTCGTAGGAGTGGAGTGGAAAACAAGCAGAATTTCCCCTTTTAATGGAAACCTCTCTTAAAAGTGCTTGGATTCGCAGTTGCCATTGGCTCCTGCAGTGCTCCCTCGTGTCCACTAGGGGCTGCTGTTGAACTTCCAAAGAAAAAGACTGGAGCAGCGATACTAATACTAATATTACTAATAACAATAATAATAGGAGGAACAATTGACAGAACACATCATTCTGGTGTCAATAGAGCTTTCCTTGTAACCACCTCAGGTACAAATAATTGTTTCAGAAATCATGCCACAATTGGCTGC
Source organism: Thamnophis sirtalis (assembly GCF_051295495.1). Classification (NCBI taxonomy): domain Eukaryota; kingdom Metazoa; phylum Chordata; class Lepidosauria; order Squamata; family Natricidae; genus Thamnophis; species Thamnophis sirtalis. The sequence goes on from NW_028261387.1 coordinate 7,988,379, forward strand.
GTGTCATGCCCGAAGAGGAGTAATTCTGAAATATTACTGGCAATGTCTCTTTTTCTTTTCTTTCTTTTTGCTTAAAAATTATATCTGGGTGTTTGGATGTGTTGTATTGTCTCCGTGGATAAAATGTATCTTTTCCCAAAACAAATGAATGCAGGGTTTTAATTAATTTCAAAGTGCCTCCCGTGACGTCTTTTAAAAAAAAATCTAATATAATAATACCGTGATTTAAACTTGCATGATAAAGCCGACAAGCTGTTTTGAAAGCTTAGCTGGTGTTCAGACTTATCTTTAATCTGTACCTTATTGTGTTTACAGGAGACAAATAACATCAGTCTTTTTTTTTTTCATTTTCCTTTTTTTCCCCCTCCTCCTCCCAAAGCTTCCCTCAGTATGATTTAATCTGAGGATATATTAAGGATTGCCTTCTATTTTGTGGATTTTTGTGGTGCAATGGGCTTGAGGGCTTTTAATTTTAAATTTGGGGCTTTCAAAATATCACAAGGAAAATTAAAATAACATCGAGAAAGGCTTGAATGTGTAAGCTGAAGAAAAGAGAAATGGCTATTAACCAGGTGTACAACGCAATGATGTTTGAAGCCTCAGTTTTCTTTAAAGCCAAGTAATTACTGTTTAGCAACTGCTACGCTATGGTGTTTTAAGAATTTGATTTCTGATTGGGCTAAGACTGAAACCAGCAAGGCAGAAATTTCACATGTTTAAATCAAATGAATATTGAAAAATTAACTTACAGCAATTCGAAGGAGCATTTTGTGAAGCAGAAGACAAAGCCATAATTATCATTAAAAAAAAAAAACTCTTTCTAATATGGCGGTGTAAAATAAATTTTCCAATAATAAACAGTCTGACTTCGGCTTCCACTAGCCATGTCCTTCTGCTTGCAGAGCACTTAGGAATGGTTGAAAGAATTCCAATAAAACCTTCTACATCAGGCCTGTCAAACTGGCGGCCCGTGGGCCGGATATGTCATGTGCAGGCCACGCCCACCCTGACTCCACGAAGACAAAAAGCGTCGTGATACGTCACGATGCGGCCCGCGACGCGATGGAGTTTGACACCCGTGTTCTACATGAAGACTTGGGGCCATGTCAAAATAGTTCCAGTTCTCTGATGCACTTCAGAGGCAGAATGGGATAACTTGCCATTGGTCAACTTGCCATAGCCAAATCACCACAAGATTGCTTACTACAGCCAACTTGCTACAGCACAATTTGTTGAGGGACAATTCAACAATTCAATTTAATTATTTAAGAAGGTTAAAAAATTATTTTAATTTTTGTCATTCACATTTCATTTTTCTCTCTACTTTGGCATTATTTCTTTAATGATTCTATTTCACTGTTTCTCCAATATTAGTTTTCGCATGGCAACTTGGCCATGGCGAATTGTCATAGACCCATGTCAATATTATCTCATCTCTAACTTTAAGATTTGCTTCATTTCTTTTGAAGCTCCTGAGCTTCAGGATTCTTACAGGACTTTTTAGATCATGGGTGTTAAAATTGTGGCGTCACGTTGCCGTCACATGACGTATTGTGACTTTTCCCCCCTTTGTGGAGCTGGGGTGGGCGTGGCCTGCCTGCGATGCATCCGGCCCATGGGCCATCAGTTTGACACCCGCTTTAGATGAACGTTGGCTGGACTTAATAGCAGTGACATTGACATGAATTCTATTTTTTAATTGTCTTTTGGCAGGGCAAGAGCCAGTTCAAATAGTCCTTGGTTCATGAGCACCATCGTGACCGGAATTTCTGCTGCCTAGCAAAGCAGTTGTTAAGTAAGTCACATCTGATCTTATGACCTCTTTTGCCCTGGTTGTTAACTGAATCACTGCAGTTGTCAACCGAATCATGTGGTCATTAAGCAAATCTGTCTTCCCCTGTTGACCTTCCTTGTTGGAAGCTGATGGGGAAAGTGGCAAATGACGGTTCACTGACAAATGCGCCCTCGACAAAAGCGCACCAACAAAACAGTGGGGAGAAAAGCGCGAGTTTGAAATCGCACCAACGAATGAGCACAGAAGTGCGCCAACAACAGCGTGCCGACAGAAGCATGCTCTAAACCTAACCCTAAAGGTAACCCTAAAGGTAACCCTAACCTAACCCTAACCTAACCCTAAACCTAACCCTAAACCTAACCCTAACCCTAACCCTAACCCTAAACCTAAACCTAACCCTGAACCTAACCCTAACCCTAACCCTAACCCTAACCCTAACCCTAACCCTGAACCTAACCCTAACCCTAACCCTAACCCTAACCCTAAACCTAAACGTAACGCTAAACCTAACGCTAACTCTAACGCTAACGCTAACGCTAACGCTAACGCTAACCCTAACCCTAACCCTAACCCTAACCCTAACCCTAACCCTTACCTTAACCATAATGGCGATTCTGTCGGCGCTCTTTTGTCGGCGCGCTTCTGTGCTCATTCATCAGCGCGCTGTTGGCCTCACGGTTTTATCACCACGGTTTTGTCAGTGCGCTGTTGTCGGGCACGCATTTGTCGGGTCATGGCAAATGACAATCAGGTGACCTCAGAGTGCTGCAACCATCATAAACACTTGCTGGTTGCCAAGCACCTAAATTTTGATCATATGACTGTGGGGATGCTATGATGGTTGTAAGTGTGAGGATTGATCATAAGTCACTTTTTTCAGTGGCCCTTTTAATGGTTGTTAGAATGAATGGTTGTAAGTTGAGGACTACCCATGCGCAAAGCATGGGTTTATTTTTTTTCTTCTTCTCCTTTTGTGTGAAGTAGGGAGGGAGATTTTGGATGCTCCAATAGATTGAACCTGTTCTCAGTTTCCCCAAAGTTGGGAAAAGTCAAGAAAATAAGTAAATCCACTTCAAACTTGGAAAGTTTGGGGAATGGGAATGGAGCCATAACTATTTGGCTCTGTCGCAATCAACAAGGTGAGACCAATGAAATATGTCATCAAGTTATCTTTGAAAATAGCCATATTAGAAATTTGTTTCAGTTTGCAGAAAGATGCTGATGTTATTTGGGATCATCAAATGCACAAATTTTTTTCCATGATTCATGATGATTCCTTTTTGTGTGGTGGATCTGTAGCAAACTGGGAGTTTCATTCTGAAAATAGTAAAAAAAAAAATTGAGAAAGAAGTCCTTATATTTTCTTTGTCATCATATTAAGAAGAGCCGAGGTGGCGCAGTGGTTAGAGTGCAGTACTGCAGGCCACTTCAGCTGACTGCTATCTGCAGTTCAGCAGTTCAAATCTCACTGGCTCAAGGTTGACTCAACCTTCCATCCTTCCAAGGTGGGTAAAATGAGGACCCAGATTGTGGGGGCGATATGCTGACTCTGTAAACCGCTTAGAGAGGGCTGAAAGCCCTATGAAGCGGTATAGAAGTCTAACTGCTATTGCTATTGCTATATTTGATTAACTGTTATACCAAAGTACCATACAGAATGCATCATCCATTCATGGATCAAATTATAATGTTTGCGTCAATCTATTTTTTTTGCCACCAGTTCTATGGACGTGGCTTGGGTGTGTGTGTGTGTTATGTAATCGGCTGGGCGTGGCCAACTTTCCTCCACTTTTTAAAGCATTTTTTACTACCTATTCACTGGAGCTGGTAGTAAAAAAATGCTTTAAAATTGGAAAAATAAGGTTCAGAGGATAGTGCGGATCAGCTGTGAGCCATGTGATCATCAGACCCTCTTTATTTCACTTTTTAAAGCATTTTTTCCTACCTCTGTTAGGTAGGAAAAAATGCTTAAAAAGTGAAAAAAAAGATTCCATGACAATCAGCTGTGCTGCACAATCGTTGGAACCTTCCCCCCCCCACTTTTTAAAGCAATTTTACTACCTATTTGCGGTAGTTAAAAATGCTTTAAAAAGTAAAAAGGTTCAGAGGATCACGCGGCATAACTGACTGTCACGGAGCCTTCCCCCCCCTTTTTAAAGCTTTTTTTTACTATCAGTTCGGGTGAACCTTAACATTTTTTTGCTACTGGTTCTAGCGAACTGGTCAGAACCAGTAGCATTTCACCCCTGGTTAGCGTGAAGTAGAAAGTGAGTGAAGTGCTGATTTTCTAGCTTGAAGTAATTCAGGAAGCAGACAGTCTTCTCTCAAAAGAAGAGAAGAAAACTAGGCTCCTGGTGAGGGAAAATGTATAAGTCCAGCACTGTCTGTTTCAAAAGAAAGAAAGAAAGAAAGAAAGAAAGAAAGAAAGAAAGAAAGAAAGACAGAAAGACAGACAGACAGACAGAAAGCAAAGTAGCTAAGTCCATTTCTCCTGTTGATTCTGCACATTAATCATGGAAGTTGGACATGAGCTGGCAACATGATCTGGTCTGCAGAGCATCTATTTCCTTATAAGAGCATGTGTGTTTCCTGCTTTTAACATGTTAACAAGATATGGTCTGCTTTCCTTGGGATGCATCTTGATTGCAGCCAGAGGTGGGTTCCTACCAGTTCGCACCAGTTCGGTAGAACCGGTTCGTCAAATCTACTGAACTGGTTAGAAGAGGTTCCACCAGTGGACCCGGAAAGCAGGCCACACCTACAGAAGAGCTTCCAAAATTTTTTGAAACCCACCACTGACACACACACACACACACACACACAGACTCACACAGAGAGAGAAAGAGAAAGAAAGGAAGAAAGGAATAAAGAAAAAAAGAAAAAAGAAAGAAAAAAGAAAGGAAAAGTGAGAGAGATGAAAGAAAAAAAGGAAAAAGGGACAGAGAGATGAAAGGAAGGAGAGAGAGAGAGAAAGAAAGAAAGAAAGAAAGAAAGAGAAAGAAAGAAAGAAAGAAAGAAAGAAAGAAAGAAAGAACACATGGCCGGCAAGCCACTCCCACAAAGGAGGCCACACCCACAGAGTAGGTTCGACCATTTTTTGAAACCCACCACTGATTGCAGCTCTGCAAATATAAACAGTTCTTCCATTTAGAGTGTTTGCTATTTCTTAACACATCACCTTGGCACATGTTAGATTTGCACTTGCAAAGTCTTTGTGTTTGCCGAGGGCTGAACACTTGCCAGCTTGTGTGCATGCATGTATTTGTTACTTGTGTCTCTGCGTGTGCATGGGACTGTGTCAGTGAGTCATCCAAAATATCAAGGCAACTCGACTACAACATACAATATGTTCTTCTGCAAGACACATACCAGTGGTGGGTTTCAAAATTTTTTGGAACCTACTCTGTGGGTGTGGCCTCCTTTGTGGGAGTGGCTTGCCAACCATGTGACCTGGTGGGAGTGGTTGCTGGCCATGTGTTTTTCTTTCTTTCTTTCTTTCTTTCTTTCTTTCTTTCTTTCTTTCTTTCTTTCTTTCTTTCTTTCTTTCTCTCTCTCTCTCTCTCCCTCCCCCCTCTCTCTTTCCTTCCTTTTGTCTCTCTGTCCCTTTTTTCTTTTTTTCTTTCATCTCTCTCTCTCTCTTTCTTTCTTTTTTCTTTTTTCATTTATTTATTTTCTTCCTTTCTCTTTTTCTCTCTCTCTGTGTCAGTCAGTCTGTCTGTCTGTCTGTCTGTCTGTCTGTCTGTCTGTGTGAGTGGTGGGTTTCAAAATTTTTTGGAACCTCTTCTGTAGGTGTGGCCTGCTTTCTGGGTCCACTGGTGGAACCTCTTCTAACCGGTTCGGTAGATTTGACGAACCGGTTCTACCGAATAGGTGTGAACTGGTAGGAACCCACCTCTGACACATACCCAATTACATATTAGAATACAAGTATCCCAGAAAACTATATTTGGTTAGAAAAGAAAGAAAGAAAGAAAGAAAGAAAGAAAGAAAAAAAAGAAAGAGAAAGAAAGAAAAAGAAAGAAAGAAAGAGAAAGAAAGAAAGAGAAAGAAAGAGAAAGAAAGAAAGAGAAAGAAAGAAAAAGAAAGAAAGAAAGAAAGCTAGAGTTCCTCTTTCATCTCCACGCAATTTGTGATGGAGAGAAGGAATAGACACCAATTGGGATAGAAATGTTAGATCTTGATGAGAAAAATATGAACTATTTTAACAATATACAAGGAGAAAAGGAAGGTAGGTTTCTCCCATCAGCTGTTATTAGAGCAAAACCATTGTAGATTCATGATAGTTGAATGCCGACTACATATGCAAAAAGGTTATAAATCTGCGTGCTTCAAAAAGGGTAGAAGTGATAAACCAGCCAAGCTGGGTTTTTAGTTTCACTTCTCAGCCCCTACCTATCTTGTAATTTTGCAATGAAAGATTTGGAAATTGGAACCAATTACCATAATATGTGGTGGTTTGGTAAGAACATGTTCAACATCAGACAGTTAAAAGGTTTTATTGCTATTAGGAACATGTTAATGTCCTTGATAATGTCTTCAGTTGCTTTGTAATGTCTCTTGTTGAGGTATAGAATTCTTTTATCTTACTACATTATGCAGGAACTTAAATTCAAAAGATATTTGTGGGAACATTTAGAGGAGTGCATCAATCAGTTTCAAAGAAGAGAAAATGTTCTTAGAATAGCTTATAAAAGGATAACTGTCAGGTTTTGGGGGAGCTGAACAAAGGAACCAAGGTAAAAGGCATTTTACTGTAAAAGCACAGCATGCAATTCAATAAATATTCCATATAAATATAAAGGAGAAGAAAGTTCATAATTATCCAATGACTTACATATAATTTATGTAATACTTTCAAAAACACTAAGCCAGAAGAGCATTTTCTTAGATTATACTGTTCTTTTCCCTTGGAGAAATTGTCAGCAAATGATATCACTCTGAGAATGACTTGAATAAAATCTATAGGATCTTTAGCATTATGATTTATTTTTTTTAATAGTGAGGGAACAAAAATAACATCCTGAGGAAATCATCTGAAGAAGATAAGAACGGTTGACCCCCATTGTCACCTCAACTTGGCCTGGTTTTCTTTCTGCCTATCTGTCAGATGTAAGCAACCAAAGGGACTCATGAATAACAAACTTTAATGTCTACCGCCTAGTTTACAAGAATCTCCTCAGGTTGCTTGCTTTCCGCTGAGAATGACCAGATAAACTTTAATGGATCTTGGGGCAGGTCAAGCTTATGCCACTTTCAATTGTGCAAGGATTCCAAGCTAGACCCTCACTTAACCCCCTCCTTCCAGCCTAGCTGGCAATTTCCCAACATTACTGACTAGCTCTTATGATAGAGCCGAGGTGGCGCAGTGGTTAAATGCAGCACTGCAGGCTACTTCAGCTGACTGCAGTTCTGCAGTTCCGCTGTTCAAATCTCACCGGCTCAGGGTTGACTCAGCCTTCCATCCTTCCGAGGTGGGTAAAATGAGGACCTGGATTGTTGTTGGGGGCAATATGCTGACTCTGTAAACCGCTTAGAGAGGGCTGAAAGCCCTACGAAGCGGTATATAAGTCTAACTGCTATTGCTATTGCTATTGCTATATCATTGGTTCTAGCTCTCTTCCTTCTCTTACTGCGAAGGGAAAAAAAAGGAGTTAAGAATAGTGCTATTGTAATTATGGGCAAGAGAATCAGCAATGGAAGCTGGCATAAGTGGATAGGATAGTCGTGGTGGCCCACCACTTGGTCCCTTTTTTAAACTCTTCTCTATCAGCCACCGCTTCTTTCTTTTCTGCCTCCTTCACTCTTCATCACGTTCCCTGCTCTCTCTGCCTCCCACTATTAAAATCCACTTTGTCTTTTGCTTTCCTGATTATTAGCCTCCAATCAAGGGATAGTATTTAGGTGGATGAGTAGACCTTCCCTAGCCGTTCGAGCTAGATCAGATTTAATATTAAACACATCACTGCATTTAGGACACAGGATTTCACAGATCCAAATACAATCAGGAAATGGGAAAGGGGCACTAATAATAGCAATAGCAATAGCAGTTAGACTTATATACTGCTTCATAGGGCTTTCAGCCCTCTCTAAGCGGTTTACAGAGTCAGCATATTGCCCCCAACAACAATCCGGGTCCTCATTTTACCCACCTCGGAAGGATGGAAGGCTGAGTCAACCCTGAGCCGGTGAGATTTGAACAGCCGAACTGCAGAACTGCAGTCAGCTGAAGTAGCCTGCAGTGCTGCATTTAACCACTGCGCCACCTCGGCTCAATAATCATCAGCATCCAGGTAGGATGGGTGAAAACGAAGCTCTTTCTCTCTTGCTATGTTATGGAGGAGAAACTGAAATGGGGGTGGCAGAGTAACTGTTTTATCTAAGCCAAGACTGATTTTTTCCCCTCCAGTGTAGGACAGTTCCAAATCTGGCGGAAGGCTTATATTCATCGGCATGCATGCTTTTGAGGCTTTTAATGATCAGGGCTTCCCTCCCCCCTTCAACTAATATTATTTGCATATTTCTGGGTGCTTCATCCCTGGAGGTTTTAAGAAGAGACTGGACAACCCCTTGTCTGGGATGGTATAGGGTTTCTTGCTTGAGCAGAGGGTTGGACTAGATGGCCTCTAAGGCAGCGGTTCTCAACCTGTGGGTCGCGGCCCCTTTGGGGGTCGAATGACCTTTTCACAGGAGTTGCCTAAGACCATCGGAACTCTTTAACTCTTTAGATCAGTGGTAGTCAACCTGGTCCCTACCGCCCACTAGTGGGCGTTCCAGCTTTCATGGTGGGCGGTATAACTCTTGCTATAACTCTGCTTTATAAATTTTATAAAGTAAAGTTACTTCCCTACTTTATAAACCACCATTACTGTGGAACCGGTGGGCGGTTAGAACATTTTTCTACTAACCGAGATACAAAAGTGGGCAGTAGGTATAAAAAGGTTGACTACCCCTGCTTTAGATTCTAAAGCGTGCTGTGTCGCGCTCTCTCTCTTGTGCGCGCACACCCACAAATACCCACGCAGGCACACACGCAGGGAAGTAGGAGAAACACAAACGTAAAAAATAAATAAATAGGGAGTCTATATGTGGGGGGGGGAAGGGGGGAGAAATTGGGTTGCGGTTATTGGGTTCCAAGCCAATTGGAGCCGAGGGGTGGGTTTTTGGCATGACGGAGCGTTGGTTGGGGGGGTCACCACAACATGAGGAACTGAATTAAAGGGTCGCGGCATTAGGAAGGTTGAGAACCGCTGCTGTAAGGTCTCTTTCAGCTCTATTCCTGATTCAATTGCATTTGTAAAAACATCAGTGTGTCATGTCTAGCTTGGTTTTCTCAATGTAAACCTACGTGTGTGTGTGTGTGTGTTTCATATTTCTACATTGCCCGTTTCAATCAGGAAGGGGCTGTGGGAAGTGTAAAGTGTACTATATTCAAGATTAAGATTAAGATTTAGTTTATTTGTATGCCGCCCTTCTCCGGGAGGGACTCAGGGCTGCGAACAACTCAAAAGGGGAAAGGGGATACAAACACAATACACGTAATTAAAATACACAAGAGTCATACAGCCATACCAGTCGAGAGGGAAGGGGAACTCATCAACCCCAGGCCTGCCGGCACAGCCAGGTTTTGACGGCTTTCCGGAAGGCCTGGAGAGAGGTGAGGGTCCGAATCTCTGCAGGGAGTTCATTCCAAAGGGCCGGAGCTGCTACAGAGAAGGCCCTCCCCCGGGTAGTAGCCAGATGGCATTGGCTGGTAGACGGCACCCGGAGGAGGCCGACTCTGTGCGATCTAACGGGTCTATGGGAGGTAATTGGCAATCTTAATCTTAATCTTACTATATTCAGTGATATAGTTTTATCTATTTACTTCCTTAGATTGCGACGTGACAGCCTTTCTTGGAATAACTCTTACTGAATATTGTGGGATTTCCCTTTGAGTAAACAGGTAAAATGGCACATTTCTGTATTTATAATCCAGTTTTAGTGGCCCAACTCTTACAAGGAAAATTCATTGAAAAGCAAGAGAGAACCAAACATTGCAAACATTTTGTTTAAAAGAACACACACACACACACACACACCAGTTAATTAAAAACAACTAAAATAGCAGCAACAGCAACAAAGACGCAATGAAGAATCAATAATAATAGCAATTGTTTTAAAGCAACAACATTAGCAGACCTCAATTAAATTTTGATGGTTTAGACTGTACAGGGCAAAAATAAAATAAAATAAACAAAACACAAATTAGCTAGTTAGCTTTGTCTAATGGCTGAAAAGTAATGCAAGCTGTTAAAAGTATGAATAACAGTTTCAGGTGATATAAGTCTATTCCTCACAAGTCTCATATTCTGTCAAATTTGTGGCAACATAAAATTATCCCCACACCAGGTTTCATCAGTCTTTTTCTATTGTTGGTCTTGAGGCCAAATGGATGTTCTAGCACAACCATTTTGTCTTCTCTTGTCTCAGTCTGCCTGATCTGTAGATTTTAAAAATATGCATATTTTGGTGATCCTTGTTGGCCTAACGAAATACTGCTCTAAATGGAATCCAGAGACTTTTTTTTCCCACAGCACTCCAGGAGACAGAAGACTTGGTGCTGATTCATAGTCTCAATCCATTAAGTAAATTTAACTAATTTCGTTTTTATCTAGTATAGCATCTAAAATGTCTTCCACTTCATTAGCATCAAAACTATCTAGAATCATTATATTTCTTGTGTTTAACTACGAGGAACATGTATTTCATCTGAGACGGAGAAGGCTTCAAATACAGAGGGAGATGTTTGTCCTTTTCAGTTGTCTAAGAATCAGTTAATCTGCCAATTTGATTGATCTCAGGACACTAATCATAAAAGTGACTGACCCCAGGTTTGAATCAATTAAAATGCAGAAATATACCTGTCTATATATATACAATATATTGTATGGGTGTTAGGCAAGTATAATGCATTTTTACAAATATAACATGCAAACTGCATTTTTCATAAAAATGGCTACGACAGTGAGCCTGTCGATCAGAAGGTTGGCAGTTCGGCGGTTTGAATCCCTAGCGCCACATAACAGAGTGAGCGCCCGTTACTTGTCCCAGCTTCTACCAACCTAGCAGATTGAAATCATGTAAAAATGGAAGTAGCAAAAATAGGAACCACCTTTGGTGGGAAGGTAACAACGTTCTGTGCGCCTTCGGGGACTAGTCGTGCTGGTCACGTGACCACAGAGATGTCTCCGGACAGCGCTGGCTCCTCGGCTTTGAAACGGAGATGAGCACCGCCCCCTAGAGTCAGAACGACTAGCACATATGTGCGAGGTGAACCTTTATCTTATTTTAATCGAGGAATCATACAATTTGAAGAACGCAGAGATTGAACGATAACTGTTTATAGTGATCATATTAGATTGGTAGTACAAAATTTTGTATGTTTGTATTAAAATATGAAACAAACCGATTTCCCCCCAACGCAATAGGAGTCTCGTGGGAGAGAGTTGGATGTAACCTTCACAGCATCAGATAAAACCTAATTTGAATATCTCGACCCCCCTCCCTTCTCTCCTTCCATCTTAAAATTGCAAAATTAATGACTTGAGTATCAAGGCAGGGTTTCTCCCTCCCTCCCTCTTTCTTAACATTGTACCTGAAGAGAGGATAGAGAGATATCAGGATTCTTTGAATTGGTCTAAGAAAGGTGTTGCTCTAAGATGGAAAAAAAAATTGTTCTTATTTCTTTTGCTTTTTTAATTAACTGGAAATAATAATGTGTTCTTAGCTTTCCTGCGGCAAATGAATATGTTAATAACATTTTACTTAATATTTTACCTCTATTTTTTTTTGTCTTTTAGGAAGAATATGCTGGGGAAGAAATATAAGGCTCCCACTTTCCCATTTTATACAAGTTTACTCAGAAATAATTACTACTGACTTCAACTTAGCTGCTTCTCAAGCACATATAGGATTGCAGCCGTAGTAATTTTACTTAGATATCTTTATTTCTCAATGGTTCTGCTCTTAGCCTGCAGGCATACTCCGAACCTCTCTTGTCTTTAAACAGAATCAATTACCATACACCCATTGGAGGAAAACTTGAAGTGATTTTCTTTTTTTTAAAAAAAAAAAATGTGGTGAGGGGGGGAGTGAGTTTAATAAGTTATTGATACTCCCTCCATTTCAAGAAAGCAATAAATTTAGAGCCCGTAAGTTCATGAATTGTACACATCTGTACAGCTTCGGCAAATAAAGATTGTTACCATAGCAACGGCCACATCGTATGGAACATGCTTGTGAAAAATCAGAGCTTCATATTAAGGGAATCCGTCTGCCTTCCCCCCCCCCCACCCCGCACTGTACGGAACATGAAAATTTGTTTCATTTTTCTATGCTGTGTTTTTAGCATTTGTGTGTATCTTTAATTATAGCTCTTGCCCGGGCTCCTTTGTTCTAAATTACACTCTTAGCATTTGAATTTTGCATTGTGTAATTTTGAAATCAAAAGCATATAATCACACGGCTTTAATGATTATGGGGAAAAAAATGCGGGCAGCCCAGCTACAATCTTGTTCTCTTGCGAGGGGAGTTCTGGCTGAGCATTCTCTGTGAAGAGCATCCCTTTCTTCTATTACTCATATGATTCAAAGCTTTCATTTCCAACTCCTTTCTGGTTCTCGTGGCCTACTCTGTTCTCTCTGTCAAAACATAATGGGACTTCAGTGGGGAGAATCAAGCCAACGTATTCTCCGTAAATACACACGTCCCTTAAGGAAACAGGTACCATCAAAAGAAGTAGTGAGAAATAATCACTGATCTACGGTGTTTTAAAATTTCCTCTCTAATATGGATTGGTTTCTGTCTCTTGTTGTTCTTCTTTTGTAAAGTCCACGTTGTGAAAAGCCGAGATGGTTTGGCTAGGTAACAAGGCTTGGATCTGAATTCCTCTTAATCAATCAATTCCACTTTTGTGCCTTCTGAACGTATTAGATCCTGGCATTTCTTACTAGCTTGGCTAATGAGCACGATGGCCAAGAATCCTGGATCTCTTAGACTAATAAATCTAGGAGGAAACAACTTGGTGCTTTTTCACTCCTTTATGCATCTGAAAAGCTCTTGTAGAATTGACGAGTGAGTAGATCAATACCACGTTTCCCTGAAAATAAGACAGGGTTTTTATTTTCTTTTGACCCCCAAAATAAGCGCTTGGGCTTATTTTCAGGGAGGTCTTATTGTTTTTGAGGTGCAGGAGGTGGCAAGCATGGTCACCTCATGGCTGCTGCTGTGTTGCAATATTTTTGAGGAGGGCTTATTTTCAGGGGAGGGCTTATTTTAGCACATGTGCTCAAAAGTCCGATTGGGCTTATTGTTGTGGCCCACTAGGAGCCGTTGGAGCTGCCACCAGACTCCGACAGCGAGGGGCCCTGTGAGTCGGCTCTGGAGGATGTGGAGGACCCTGGACAGGGTTCCGACTCCGAGCAGGGCGCAGAGAGACTGGTTGGCCACCAGGTGGCGCCTGAGCCTTGGATCAGTGGGGAGGAGACAGGAGAGAGTGATCCAGAATCCAACTGTGAGTTGTTCCGGGATGCCCGGCATCGAAGAGCTACTAGGCATCAGGAACAATTACACAATTACAGGAGGTAATTGCACTCAGCTGGTTGTCATTAGGCTCCTCTCCAGACTATAAAAAGGCTACTTGTGCGCACAGCCCTCTTTGCAGAAGTCAACGTAGGATTGAATGTCGGAGGACAATACTGTGAGCTTGGCAGGCTGGATTGCTGCCAAGCCTTATCTGTGTTTGTTGCTGCCTGAGTTTGTCTGAGTTGCTGCCAAGGTCTTTATCTGTTTGTTCTGCTTGGCTTTCAGCCACTGAGGTGTTGGTGTCTTGCTATTAAAGTACATTCCAGTTAAGCTTGTCTCGGCATTCGTTACTGGATGGAGGAGGGGGACAGAACAGCCCCCTATTTGAAATGGTAGGGTTTCCTGCTTGAGCATCGAGTTGGACTAGAAGACCTCCAAGGTCCCTTCCAGCTCTATTCTGATTGATTGAAACTACACAATTTATAAGTAAAATAGCAATAGCAATAGCAGTTAGACTTATATTCCGCTTCATAGGGCTTTCAGCCCTCTCTAAGCGGTTTACAGAGTCAGCATATCGCCCCCACAGTCTGGGTCCTCCTTTCACCCACCTCGGAAGGATGGAAGGCTGAGTCAACCTTGAGCCGGTGAGATTTGAACCGCTGAACTGCAGATAGCAGTCAGCTGAAGTGGCCTGCAGTACTGCACTCTAACCACTGCGCCACCTCGGCTCATTAAAATGTAATTACAAACCTCACAATAATTAACATAATAGTCATCGTAACGTAAAAGATAACAGGTATAAGTATCAACATAAATATGAACACAGTAAATCTGTACGAATAAATGGAGAAATTAGGATAGGGACGGTAGGAACGCTGGTGTGCTTATTCATGCCCCTTACAGACCTCTTAGGAATGGGGTAAGGTCAACCGTAGACAGTCTTAGGTTAAAATTATGGGGATTTGGGGTTATAACAGCAGAGTCAGGTAGTGCATTGCAGGCATTGACCACACTGTTGTTGAAGCCACATTTTCTGCAATCGAGTTTGGACCGGTTTACTGTATCTTGATATTTCTCCAGGATAAGTGCTATATCGATCGGCTCCTTTCGGAGGTGTCCTTCAGAGATTTTCTTCCTTCCTGCCGACCTCAATAAAATCCATATCGAACTTGCAACTCCAGGCTGGCCCAACTATGTAATCAGATCTCTTCCCAAGGATGATAACTTCCCTCCAGCTATTTTAATGAACCCAATGAATTTCTTCCTTGATCATTTGATTTTTTCTGCTCGACATTGAAATACTTATTGAATCCTCTTTCCAGCAGTTCTCTACCTCCTTTGGCAGATCTCCCAACTTATTTCCCTCTATGTTGCCTGTGTAATTCCCTCTCTCACCTTGTGTTTAAACATTATCGTGACAGCTGTGCTTCGGTTCCTCGTAGTTATAAACATACCTGGTTCATTGAAAGAAGTCTTTAGGTACTACAGCCAGGTTGCTACAGCAGAATTGCCAACTAACTAAAACAAAATACATGTTAGGCATAGACCCAACCTGTAACAAAATGTAATTTAACAAGTCAATACCTTATATGCTAAGGAAAAATTAAGGTGAGAAGCAGATGTTAGCCTGGGAATGAGACCTTCTGCAGGGACAAGCAGAAATATAAGCAGGTTTAAATTTTTTGTTACTTCTAATATAGTTGCAGATGTTTTTTTATAAAAGTCCCAGATCGTTTTATGAAAAAAAAAAACCACACACTAAAAAAACACACACACACACACACTAATATTTGAAGTCTTTTTGAGATGTTTCTTACTTGTTATTAGGATTGTTAGATCTCATATTAAGGAATTGGTTGAATTAGATGTCATGGAATTGGGCAGCAATTAACTTTTACTGGGATTGACTGAGCCTTACATCTTCCTCTTATTTTGAGTTTGAGTTTGAATTTATTCAATTTGTAGGCCACCATATTCCCCGAAGGGACTCAGGGCGGCTGAACAAAAGCCAAGGGAGGGGAAATTACAAAAAGCAAGACAAAAACAATCAGACAATACGAACAATTTAAAAGCACAACAGACACAGCAAATTCGAGTAGGGCGGGGGGAACTCAACCCCAGGCTTGCTGGGACAGCCAGGTCTTCACGGCCATCCGGAAGGCCCGAAGGGTGGAGAGGGTCCGAATCTCCACGGGGAGCTCGTTCCAAAGGGCCGGAGCAGCCACAGAGAAGGCCCTCCTCCAAGTAGTCGCCAGCTGACATTGGCCAGCAGATGGAATACGGAGGAGGCCTAATCTGTGGGATCGAATGGGTCTGTGGGAGGTAATCGGCAGAAGGCGGTCTCTCAAGTTTGGCAAAACTTGTAATGAATTGGGAATCCTGCGGCTTTCGCTTCATTGTGACATAATTTTTCTCTCGCTGTAGAAGCATTATGTGTATATTGTGACAAAGGGAGAAGGCATGGCCCTGGATGAGTGAAGATCATTGCTAGAGAAAGATGTCTTTTAAAAACAGAATCAAAGCTAGGTAGTAAGGTTAATTTCCTCGTCTCAGTTTTCCTGAAAATTGTGATTTTTCAGCCATTACATAAAACCTCTATGAATATACTAAACAAAAGGGGCTTTTGAAACATGTTCATTTAAGTCGTTGAAAACTATATTACACCATTTAGAGAATTGCAAACATGATAAATGAATATAAGAACTGCATATCCGGTAAGTTTGAAACAGAATTTGCAAAAATCATTTTTTTTTTGGCACTCATTAATATCCTCCCTTTCTAACTTATAGACATTTCAGGTGTCCTAGAATAAAACATGATAATTTTCCATTCTTCACTTTAATAATGGAATTAACTAGTGATGATTTGCATATTAAATGATGCTTTCTAAAACTAGTTGTCTTCCGGGCGCGATTCAAGGTACTAATTATGACCTTTAAAGCGCTCCATGGCTTAGGCCCAGGATACCTGCGAGACCATCTACTGCCACTGGTAGCCTCCCACCATCCAGTGCGATCCCACAGAGTGGGACCCTTCAGGGTGCCGTCGGCCAGATAGTGTTGGCTAGCCACCCCCAGGGGAAGAGCCTTCTCTGTGGGAGCGCCTTCCCTCTGGAATGAGCTGCCCCCGGAGCTTCGCATAATCCCCGACCTCCAATCCTTCCGATGCGCCCTCTTAAAAGTTGGCTTTTCCAGCAAGCCAGCCTGGCCTGAACAAAACAAAATAAATTGATTGATTGTTGTTAATTTTAATCGAATTTTTAAAAATGTTATTGTTAATCTTAATCAGGTTTGTTTTTTGGATATTCTATCTAATTTTTTTAACTTTTGCAATATGTGTGTTTTTTTTTAATGTTGTACGCTGCCCTGAGTCCTTGAGAGAAGGGCGGCATATAAATCCAATAAACCAAACCAAACCTATAGTTAAAATACCACTACCTTTAACCTCAAAAGCAATATTAACAGTACATTTAGAAACTTGCAAGGCAGAAAAGTTTCAGTGTAGAAGCAGAGAAGAAGTAGGAAGGGAAACCTGTCAAATTGGAATGTCCCCTTAGGGAAAAAAACCCTATATAAATTAAACTTTATTAATAAATACAAATAAATAAATAAATAAATAAATAAATAAATAAATAAATAAATAAATAAATAACCGTTGCCGCTACCAGTTCGTCCGATCTGGGTTGAACTGGGAGCAACCCACCTCTGCCATCTGCGCATGCATGCAGCTTTTGACACATGTGCTTTGCTCACACGCACAGCTCGCAGCATGCGCATGGCTTAGAAAATGTGGCTAAATGTGGTGGAGGGAGGGAAGGGGAAGGGGAAATATGTGTAAAATCTATTAAAACTCTTTAATAAAAAAAGAATATTTACTTACGTATTGATCACATTTAGGTATCACTCGTCTCATGGTCTAAGCCAGTGTTTTTCAACCTTTTTGTGCAAAGGCACACTTTTTTCATGAAAAAAATCACGAGGCACACCACCATTATAAAATGTTAAAAAATTTTAACTCTGTGCCTATATTGACTATATATAAAGTAATTTTCCCACGGCACACCTTACACTATGTCACGGCACACTAGTGTGCCGCGGCACAGTGGTTGAAAAACACTGGTCTAAGTGACTCTGGGTGGTTTACAGGTAAAGATCATAAACCATATAAAAGATACAACTAAAATAGACTTAAGAACAAGGAAAAACAAAGGTAAATTAAAAGTTGGAAGCCAGGTACCATTTAGAATTAAGTCGCCAATGAGGCTACCGCATGAAAATCCTTAGGAGGTACATAGAGTTGTTGTTGAACCCCAAATCATCTGCCAAATCAGATTTACTGCTTGAGTGACAGCAGAAGTAGAGGTCTTGTAGGTCACATCCAGAATAGCTAAATATAAGGCATAAGGAAATGAGTGATAATTTCTCAGCGAAAAGTATCCTTTTCCGATTCCTTTTTTTTCACAAATTATTATAAATATTCTAGGTCCTTTATCTCAAGACTACAAAAGGCCATCAATATATTTTAGTAATCTATGATTATGCAACACCTTATCCAGAAGCTTACCTCTAAGGAATAGAAGGATGAAAATGATGGCTACAAAGCTAAACTAAGGTCTTTAGCAGAGTAGGAATACCGCCCGAGATTTTTCTCAGATCAAGGGTCACATTTTCAGTCTTCTTTATTCAAACATTTATAAGAGGTCTTAGGCACAGTGGGAATTTATACTTGCCCTTATCACTTACAGACAGGAGGAGCTACAGAACAATTAAACCAGATGTTGGAAATGTGCTTAAAAATATGCAGTTGAGGTTCCTGTGTGTTAGGTTGTGTGGTTGACCAACCTGATATTTGCATGCCGAGAGGTCACTCGGCCATCCGCTATCTGAGCTTTTTTTTATGGAAAATGAGCCAGGGGAATTTTAGATATTGTTAAGGAAAAATTAGCGAAATAAGCAATTGGGTCAGAGAAGGCTCAAAAGTGGCTGTGATTAAAGTGTCAGAGAGAAAAGTTTCAAGGTGTTAGAAGAAGTCTTATTACTTCCTAATGCAGAATGCAAATTAAAAGGCAAATCGCAGGGACTACACATGGCAATTGCCAAACCAGTATTAATTACAACATTGATGTAGGAAAACATAAACCAAAGTTGTACCACATCAATGTATTAAGGTAGAGGGGAATGATGGTGGAAAGACAGAAAGTTGGAGGGGGGGCGAAAGAAAGGGTGTATGGAAGGTCGAAGAGGTACATTGGGTTTCTATTTTGGGGGGGTATTATTGACAAGAGGAATGGCTGTGTTTATTGTTTAATGTTATATGGCCCCGGTTCTGTACAGTATATGTGTGACTATACGAAAATGAAAATGGAAAATAAAACACATTTACATGAAAAAAAAAAAACAAAAATAAACAAAAAAAAATGTATTAAGGCAACGTTCAGAGGAAATCCAGGATTATACCACGTACACCAAAAACGAGATTCATAAAGACCTAGCGGTAATAGCAGAATTTAATTCACTAGCCAATCGGGAGCCACAACTTCAGCTGAGCATAAGATTGACCCTGGAAATGCTAAGCCCATATCTCAATGTCGTTACAGAATGTCAGAAAGGTTAAGAGGGTTGGTGGAAAAAGAAATATAAGCAATGATTCAATTAGGATTGTAGAACCATCCCACAGGGAGTTATGATTACTTCTGATATTGTGTGTAGATGTTTCAGTTGAAGGTTAAGGTGCAGGACTGGTGCAACATCAGGAGAATCTGGAGCACACAATATTGTACTTCTCTTTCTCTTTCTCTCTCTGTCCCTCCCTCTCTCTCTTTCTTTTTTTTAAATGTAACTTCATTAAATTAAAAAAAAAAGAATAAAAATGAGCCAGAAGAAAAAGAAAAAGCAAGATAAAAATGCAGAAAGGGGGGGTGGGGGGAAGCAAGGAAATGAGAATAGGAGAAATAATGACTTTCAACTTTCTTTGGTACAGATATAGATAAAAAATACAACAAACTCAATACTATAAAATTAACAATTGTCTGTGTTATTTCTATAATCCCACATAATCCCACCTTGTTCCTATCACCCATCTCCTCCCACTTATGGCTGTATGACTGTAACTTTGTTCCTTGTATCCTTCTGATTTATATTGTTTCCTAATAGGATTTGATTGCTTATTTGTACCCTATGACTATCATTAAGTGTTGTACCTTATGATTCTTGACGAATGTATCCTGTCTTTTTATGTACACTGAGAGCATATGCAGCAAAAACAAATTCCTTGTGTGTTGAATCACACTTCGCCAATAAAGAATTAAATCTATCTATCTATCTATCTATCTATCTATCTATCTATCTATCTATCTACCTACCCACCCACCCACCCACCCACCCACCCACCTATCATCCATCCATCCATCCATCCATCCATCCACCCACCCACCCACCCACCTACCTACCCACCCACCCACCCACCCACCCACCTATCATCTATCTATCTATCTATCTATCTATCTATCTATCTATCTATCTATCTATCTATCTATCTATCTATCTATCTATCATCATCATCTATCTATCTACTTACTTACCCAACCACCCAACCACCCACCCACCCACCCACCCACCTATCATCCATCTATCTATCTATCTATCTATCTATCTATCTATCTATCTATCTATCTATCTATCTATCTATCTATCTATCTATCTATCTACCTACCTACCTACCCACCCACCCACCCACCCACCCACCCACCCACCCACCCACCCACCTATCATCTATCTATCTATCTATCTATCTATCTATCTATCTATCTATCTATCTATCTATCTATCTATCTATCTATCTATCATCTATCTACTTACTTACCCACCACCCACCCATCATCTATCTATCTATCTATCTATCTATCTATCTATCTATCTATCTATCTATCTATCTATCTATCTATCTATCTATCTATCTATCTATCTATCTATCTATCTATCAAATCAAAATTTCATTTCTTTCAGTTCCTCACAAAAAGGCTACGAGTGATTTCCAAGTACAAATCAGATTGATCAAAATCTTTTCTTTAATCGAAGCTGTCAATTTTTCCATCTCTGCCAATTCCATCAGCTTCAGCATCTATTCTTCCATTGTAGATATTTGTAAGTCCTTCCACCTGGGTGCATATACAAATTTTGCTGCTGTTATGGTGGAATGAATGAGGCTCAAGCATGGTGTAAGTTGAAACAATCTTGCAGATTGCTACGTTGAGGATCCAGGTGATTGAAAACTCTTTTTTATATTATGTGTGTTTGGCCTCAAAAGGTTTTGAGGCAGCAGGCACTAACTGACCTCCACCTGTATAAAAGAAATGTTTGATTGCATTTGAAGACCTAATGGCTACTTGCAATGTGTGATCCAGGTGTGCCTCCCATGTCTTTAGGGAGTGGAAAACCACACCAATCTCATTCCCAGTAATGAGTGAAATATCTTTAATCATTAGTTGTACTAGCTATAAAGTGGCATTTTTCCTCTTTTCCTATTGACTTTGCTTGTCAGAAGGCCACACAAGTGATCAACATCATCTGGGACACTGCAACCATCATAAATATGAGTATGTCGCCAAGTGTCTGAATTTTCAACACATGGGCATGGGAATGGTGCAACGGTTGTAAGTGTGAAAAACAGTCATAACTCAATTCTTTCAGTGCCATTGTAACTTCATACTGTCACTAAACTAATAGTTGTAAGATAAGGACCACCTGTATTTCACAAATTGCTAGGGAAGATGCAAACTTGCTCTCTTCCTGCCTACATTCCAAACTCTGCTATCTCTTTGCTCTCTGAAAAGCCTTTTTCCTCCTGTTGCAGACTACAGGGAGTCCTCAGATTATGACTATAATTGAGCCCAAAGTTTCTTTTGTTAAGTGAATTTTGCCCTATTTTATTATCTTTCTTGCCACTTGTTAAATGAATCACTGCACTTGTTACTAACGATGTTAAGTGAATCTGGCTTCTCCATTGACTTTGCCTTGTCAGAAGGTTGCAAAAGATGATCATATGACCTCGGGACACTGCAACCATCGTAAACACAGTATGAGTCAGTTGCCAAGCATCCAAATTTTGATCTTACGACCATGGGGATGCTACAATGGTCATAACTGTCAAACATGGTCATATGTCACTTTTTCAATACCTTTTCAATGATGAAGATTTTGATCGTTTGCTGCTTCATACAGAGGTTCGTTGGCTATCAAAAGGCAACTGTGTGAGACACTTTTACAATCTTTTTGACATTGTTGTGGAGTTTTTTTGAAGACAAGAATGCCTTGCTCAGTGGTGAACTCAAAGAGATCAGGCATGACATTGCTTATTTATCACAACTATTTGCAAAGTTCAATGCAAGATGATGATCTTCAAGTTTTTTGTGACCATAAAGATATGTCTGAGTGATATCTTCTTTGGATGGAAATTCCAGATTGGGTGATAAATCCATTTTCAGATACTGAGGAAGATGGGGTGGTGGAAGAACAACTCATAAAGCTGCAAAATGACATTGAACTGAAGCCAAAGTTTAAGAAATCATACCAAGAGTTTTGGTTACAGAAAGAAATTTCTGATCGCTATCCTGCACTATCGACAGTGGTTAAGAAGCTCCTTGTTGCATTTCCAACATCATATTTGGTGGAACGTGGCTTCAGTGTGGTCATCCAACTTCTCTCCAAGCAAAGAAATCGACTCCAGATCACTGAACGTGGTGATTTAAGACTCCTGCTAAGTGACTTAAAACCAGACATTGGGAAACTGGTATCACTTCATCAAGCCCATCCATCATATTAAGAATTTACTGAACAGTGAAGTAGTTACTAAATTTTACTGAGTTTACTAAGTTACTAGTCACTAAGTTTCTTGATAAATGACTATCAGCCTTTGAAAACCTGGTATCACAGGATCATGTTCAACAATTTTGTTGAATTAACATTAACTAAAATGGTTTTTAAATTGGATTTTGGATAAATGTGCAATTAATTGTTACAGTTTTGAATTTCACTGTTACTATCTTCCTTCCGTCGTGCAAACCGCCCAGTCACATGACCCCCAGCCACGCCCACCAAGCCACGCCCACAGAACCGGTAGTAAAAAAATCGAATTCCACCACTGGGTGGAGGGCACTGAGAATGAATTTGTAGCACCAAGGGGGCAGTGGACTGAAAACGTTTGGGAACCCCTGGTCTAAAACAATGTTCCTCAACTTGTTTCTCACTTCAGTTCCCAGAATTTCCCAGCCATTGTGCTGTCCACACATTTTAAAGTGGCCAAATTGAGAAACACTGATCTAAAATGTTAGGACAACACTGTGTCATATTCCATATCTACTGGAACATTAGCCTTTCTTTAATATTGTTTTGACATGCGATTGGATTTCAGGAGAAAGAGATGATTAAAGCAGAGGTGGATATACAAGAAAGATGAATAATATAAAAAACTCATTGTTATGTCAAATGAAATAATATCATATCATATCATTAGCAAACTGGCAATCGTTTACTCTCAACTCTCCTGAGGAATAAATAAGATTTGATATTGCAGAGAGATTATTTCCCATAAACAACAACAACAACTGAGGTTTTGCTGAAGGGCCGATAAAACAAGAAGCCATCAAACCTTAAAAATTTAGTATCAAAGCCATCTATGTATTTGGTTGTCCTTTGGTTAGATAGTCTTCAATAGCAATAGAAAAAAAAAATTAAGAGCTCCTCAGTTTGGCTTCTATTCATATCCAGCGTGCACTGGATTTTAAAAATATAATCTGAGCACATAAAGAGAGATGTTGCTAAGCAACAGCTCCGTTCAGGTTGGTATCTCAGAATTGGGGATCTTCCCGAGAAACTCGTCACTACATAGAAGTTGGGGATAAGGAGAAGTGTGCAGTTCATCTGAAAGAATACTTTATTGTTCTGACACCACCACCCCCGCGATCGCCATCCAGGAACAAAAGCCGAAAACAAACGTAAATAAGAATACTTTTAATCAGTCCAGACTCTCGTTGGCTGCAAGCCCAAAATAAACAAAGAGCGAAGTCCTACAAAACTTGGCAGCAATGCAAACAAACTCTGGCAGCAATCCATCCTGCCAAGTTTGTTTCTTGTTAATCGTTAACGTTGATTTCTGCAGAAAGGCGTGGCACAAGCAGTCTCTTTTATAATCAGGAGAGGATCTTAATGAGCACCAGCTGAGCGTAATCACCTCCGGTGATTACGCAGTTGTTCTTGACGCTGAGTAGCCCTTCGACGGCGTGCATCCTGGAACAACTCACAGGTATTTTCTGGATCACTCATTCTTGTCTCCTCCCCACTGATCCAGGCCTCAGGCGCCATCTGGTGGCCAACCAGTCTCTCCGTGCCCTGCTCGGAGTCGGAACTCTGTCCAGGGTCCTCCACCTCCTCCAGGGCCGACTCACAAGAGCCCTCGCCGTCGGAGTCTGGGGGCAGCTCCAACGGCTCCTGCCGGGCCACAACACTTCACTAATAGCATCTTCATTTGGAAGAGTTATTTGATCAAGGCCACATTTAAATATCTGTAACTTACCAATTTTGAACAGTTGCAAAATGAGCGCTTGTCAAGGGAGGATTAGCTTTTTGTGTTATATGGGCATTTGTAACTCTGTTTCTGGCAGAAAAATATCATTGGTGAACACAGGCAAATTTCACGAGATGTCACCTATTTTATCTCTGTAACACTTTTTGTCAGTTAAGTGTGCTGAAAGAAGGGATATCCCAAGATCATTTTTTTAGCTGTGTGATTGTGTGCAGATTTGAACACGGGTCAGAGGGTTCAAGTCTAATACTTTAACCCTTACTCAGATGTGTTACATTATTTCCCAGCATTTGTTGGCATCCATTTCCAAATAGCATTCATGTTGTAGTTGCCCATAGTCATTGGCGCCAACTTTCAGTGTTTTTGTACATAAAAATCTAGCATAATGAAAACAGAGGTGGGTTTCACATAATTTTACCACTGGTTCACTGTGCACCGAAACTGTGAGCGTGTGTGTGTGTGCGCATGCTTGCTTCGCTTGTTCGCCTTCTGCCAGAGGTGGGTTGCAAATCCTGGCGCTACCAGTTTGCTTGTGCTCGCATTCGCTGGCTGGGGAATTCTGGGAGTTGAAGTCCAGACATCTTCAAGTGGCCAAGGTTGAGAAACACTGTTCTAAGCACATGGAACTGTGGCCTTGAAAGAGGCAGGATGTGGTCGGTAAAGCCATAAATTGCAGGGAAGACTGAGAAGTAATGAAAGAAAACAATACGAGGAAAGTCTACAGCAAAGCCAGGGAATCAAGCACATCTTACAGAATAATACAGAGTAACAGAATTGGGACCTTGGAGGTCTTCTAGTCCAACCCTCTGCTCAGGCAGGAAGCCCTACACCATTTCAGACAATGGTGGTCCAATCTCTTCATACAAACCTCCAGTGCTGGAGCATTCACAACTTCTGGAGGTAAGTTGCTCCACTGATTAATTGTTCTAAGTGTCAGGATTTTTTTTTAAAAAAATTGAGGTTGCTTCTCTCCTTGATGAGTTGGGGTTGATGAGTTCCCTTCCCCTCTCAACAGGTGTGGTTGTTGGTCATTTTAAATGTCTATTTTGTACTTGTATTAAGTTGTTCGCCGCCCTGAGTCCCTTTTTGGGAATAGGGTGGCATATAAATAAAATAAAACTTAAACTAACTTAAACTTAAACTTGATAACTTTCCATTCTTTGCTTCTTATCCTGCCTATTGGAGAATAGGTTGTCTGCCTTTTCTTTGTGGTAAGCCCTGAGGTATTGGATATTACTGCTATCTTGTCACCCCCTAATCCTTCTTTTCATTAAACTAGACAACTCCTATCCCAGAAACCAAAGGAGACTTGCTTACTCTTCCATACAGTCAAATGTTGGCCTAAAGCTGGCTCACTTCTTTCTGTGTGAATGGATTGTTAAATGAAGCCGGTTAAGTAGAAGTAATCGATCCACTCCCCTGGCAAATTCCAGCCATTTAAAGCATTTTTTTAAAAAAATGAAAGCCGGGTATTTTGATAGCAGATTTCCAGTTTTATTGCCCCCTTGCTCAGGCACCCTCTGCGAACCCAGCCTCTTTAAAGAATAACACATTAGATTTCACCACAGCATTACATAAATACAAATGAAAATGCAACTTTGCCATAAAACTGTCACCAAGGTTTCACCTCTTTCTTTTTTTTTTGCTAACAGGTATTCATTCAGTTGAGAAGATGGAGAAAAGTAGTAATAAAATCCAACAGAGAGGCAGCCATGGATGAGAAGTTAATCTTAACAATCTCTCTCTCTCTCTCTCTCTTTCTCTCTTTCTCTCTCTCACTCTCTCACTGGCTTCCTATTGGTCTCCAAACGCAATTCAAGGTGCTAGTCATTACTTTTAAAGCCCTACATGGCTTAGGACCTGGATATCTGAGAGACCGCCTCCTGCCACATACCTCCCAACGACCAATAAGATCTCACAGGTTGGGCCTTCTCCGGGTGCCGTCGACCGGACAATGCTGGCTGGCGACCCCCCGGGGGAGGGCCTTCTTTGTAGCTGCTCCGTCCCTGTGGAACGATCTACCTGTAGAGATCCGGACCCTTCCCACTCTCTCGGCCTTCCGAAAAGCCACTAAAACCTGGCTGTTCCGGCAGGCCTGGGGCTGTTGAACAAGGTCCAGCCCCACTTAAACGGAATGTATGGTGTGTTGTTTTTTAAATTGTATTTCTCTTTATTTTTTAACTTTTACTTTTATCTTGTTTCTGTAAGCCGCCCAGAGTCCTACGGGATTGGGCGGCATACAAATTTATTAAATTGCTAAATTGTTAAATTGCTCTCTCTCTCCATCCATCCACCAGCCAATGCCATCTGGCTACTACCCAGGGGAGGGCCTTCTCTGTTGCAGCTCCGGCCCTTTGGAACGAACTCCCCACGGAGATTCGTACCCTCACCTCTCTCCTGGCTTTCCGAAAAGCCGTTAAGACCTGGCTGTGCCGGCAGGCCTGGGGTTGATGAGCTCCCTTCCCCTCTCGACAGGTGTGGTTGTTGGTTATTTTAAATGTCTATTTTGTATTGCATGTTCCCCTTCCCGTTAGAGTTGTTCGCTGCCCTGAGTCCCTTTCAGGGAATAAATAAAATCAAACTTCAAACTTCAAACTTCAAATTTCTCTCTCTCTGTCTCTGTCTCTGTCTCTGTCTCTGTCTCTGTCTCTCTCTCTCTCTCTCTCTCTCTCTCTCTCTCTCTCTCTCTCTCTCGCACACACACACACACACACACTCACACACAAACTTTTGTCAACTGACCAGAGCTCACAGATGTGCAACTAATTACAATTCTGAAGCTTCTTGCTTGATGAAGGGTGGTGGGGGAGGCAGCGGTTGGCAAAGCAACGTTCTTGTGTGATTTGCCTTGCCAATTCATCTTCTGAAACAATTACGGAGTGGCAAATATTTACGAGTCACCGTATAGGTTGTAATTTTATTTTCAAAACAAACATTGTCTTATACATTGCTTTTTTTTAATGTTCTGCTGGGAAAGGCCTTTTGGGGATGGTAGAGGTTAGGGGGGGGGCGTTCTTCTAAATTTAGGCAATGAGATTCCAGGAGAGAAGAGTATTCTTTGATTCAGATGTAAAGGGGAACTTTAGATAATTTTTACAGGCTTTGTGTGAACCTGTAAAATGGAGCTTATATGAGAACATGGTTAAAAGGAAGCAAGCGTGGATTATCCTGACACTGAACCCTGTCTTTGGGAACATTTATCAATACTTAAGAAGCATCCCTGAAACTCAAAATGCAGAGCTTCTGACCTGGGATTTTTTTTTTGTGGGTAGATACCAGTGGTGGGATTCAGCCAGTTTGCACCTATCCGGGAGAACTGGTTGGTAACTTTCTAAGTAGCTCAGAGAATCTATCTATCTATCATCTATCTATCATCTATCTATCTATCTATCTATCTATCTATCTATCTATCTATCTATCTATCTATCTATCTATCTATCTATCTATCATCTATCTATCTATCTATCTATCTATCTATCTATCTATCATCTATCTATCTATCTATCTATCTATCATCTATCATCTATCATCTATCTATCTATCTATCTATCTATCTATCTATCTATCTATCTATCTATCTATCTATCTATCTATCTATCTATCTATCTATCTATCTATCTGCCTATCTGCCTATCTGCCTTATCTATCTATCTATCTATCTATCTATCTATCTATCTATCTATCTATCTATCTATCTATCTATCTATCTATCTATCTATCTATCTATCTATCTATCTATCCATCCATCCATCCATCCATCCATCTATCTATCTATCTGCCTACCTGCCTACCTGTCTATCTATCCTCTCTCACAGACACACATCTCTCTCTTTCTCTAATCTATCATCCCTCACCCATAAATTAGCCTTGCCTTTATCAGTGCTTTTTATGCAAATAGTTATTTCAATGTATGTATGTATGTATGTATGTATGTATGTATATATGTATGTATGCATGCATGCATGCATGCATGCCATCAGAATAAGATTTTCATTGATTTAGAACCCCAAAAGCTACCAGTCAGATATGCTATTCCTCCTATTCCAAATAAAAAGGCTAATAGAATCAATACTTATCCAGAAAAGCAACTAATACCTAACGTTTGGAGTTGCTTTCCTTCTCTTCTTTGTGATTTTACTTCTCCCATTTATTGTCTAGCGTTTCGGTGTGAAAACAGCAACAGGATGGGGAATGATTGTCTAGGCACACATTTAATGCACTGTGCTGTTCCTCTTCCTGAAACATTTCAATTAAAGTGGCTTCTGAAAAAGATGGTGCAAAATGCAGCCATTTCCTGAGTTGCTGGAGTCAATAGAAACGGAAACCAAAGGCAACCCCAGCACGTAATGGATGACAGGCCAGGAATTCCATATCCATCAAGTGCACTATTGAAATTATTTTCTTTGGGGAACAGAAGCTAGGAAGAGCAGCCAGCGATGTTCAGAATGAGGACGCCAGCCCTTGTTTTGCTTAATTCGAAGTTTGAGAAGGAAGGATAGCTGCCAAAAAGTGATTCTAAAAAAATCCCTGCTCTTCTCAAAACAGTATCTTGTTCATATGGCTCTAAATATAGTTCAAATCTCACCGGCTCAGGGTTGACTCAGCCTTCCATCCTTCCGAGGTGGGTAAAATGAGGCCCCGGATTGTTGTTGGGGGCAATATGCTGACTCTGTAAACCGCTTAGAGAGGGCTGAAAGCTCTATGAAGCGGTATAGAAGTCTAACTGCTATTGCTATTGCTATTGCTATTTTGTCCAGGAGGCTGCTGAAAATTCCTTGGCATACAAGGATATATTTTTTTGCGAACCATCCATAGCTGTGTTATGGAAGGAACAAAAACTATTATAGGGTTGATTGGTCCATTTTTCTTTTTATACCCTTTTTTAAAAAAAAAACGAATGAGGCGGCTAATTCAGCATATTCTTTTTCTATTCAAAATATTAATCTCTGATATTTGATTGTCTCCTCTGCACTGGATTTTATAGAATTTCATAACAGAGAACACGATCATCTATGCATTCATGAACACTGATCTGCTGCAATTATGACCAGTGACACTGTGGCTTCGTCACAGTTTGGGGTATGGATAAGAAGTGAAGGACTGAAATTAAAATCCTTGGTGCTCTCTGAGCTTGGTGGTTTTCTTGCAGGTGTTTCATCACCAAACTAGGTAACATCATCAGTGAAGTAATGAAAATCGCCAAGCTCAAAGAATGCCAAGGACCTTACATTACAAATATTCTCTTCTATTAAAACGGCGATTATTCAGTGGAAAGAAGTGCAGAACTCATAATTCATTTTTCTTTATTTTTTCATTTTTCTTTATTTTAAAATAAAATAATTTATTTATTTTTTAAAAAATTCACTCTTCTAATCATACATACATCTCTAAAATACTCCTCCTGGCATTCTCGTGCTTCAGTTTCATCCTGATTTCTTTCTTCCCTTTTTTCTTCTACTCCTTCTGCTGGGAATTTCTTGTTTAACCCTTTTCACGCACTTCCAAAACAGTTTTTATTTTTTTGTCAAAGCTGCTCTGTGCTTGCTTTTAATCTTCAGCATCCTTTTCTCTGCTTGACTATATTCTTTGCAGCTACATTATCTCCCGTTCCATATACACATTATACGATATCTTTCTCGCGTCCTCATTTTTTGCATCAATCATTCTCTTATTTGCATTTTTTTCCTCAGTCTCTTTCACTTTCTGTAGTCCACCCATCATTCTTTAACATACTTCCCTTTAGCTTAACTCCACAAACTGCTGTGATACTTTGGAACAATTCTTTCTCACCCAGTTCCAAACAGCTTGCACATCTTCTTTGTTTACAACCGCTTTCCATTCATTCCATTGGGAAACTAAACTATGATTTAACACTTTCCCATGCATAACTTACACATTTTTTCCTTTTAGCCATTTTACTTTTTATCTATGACTTCCCAAGGTCCATTTGTAACAGTCTCCCAAAATGGGTATTCCCATATTTAGAACCTGTCATCAGCCTCACATCCTACATTAATTTTCTCAGTGTTTAATCATAAGCAATAAATCATGTTTTTTTTCTTTTAAGGTAGATTCATGTGTAAATTACATATTGTATTCAAAAAATGTTGCTAAGTATATATTCACCAAGCAATCACTTTCCTTACTTTCTCCTGCATTTTTGAATGGCTCAAGTCACTCAATGTGCAAACGATTCTCATCTTTACCATCCATTCATATCATCTAATAGAACAATTCCCACCTGCTCTTCTTCACATCCATTTAGAACTGGATCATTTTTCCTAAAACTCATTCCAGGTCCTTTCTATGTCACCATTCACTGGAATGCAGCTTTTAGCTGTCATCAACCTAGGAATTCCTTGGCTTGTATGCTTCTAAGCAACCTAGATGACCTTAATTCATACTTTCCGATATATGTTTTAGCTCATTCATTCATTCATTTTCAATTGTACTCAGTGGTGGGTTTCAAAAATTGTTCGAACCTACTCTGTGGGTGTGGCCTCCTTTGTGGGAGTGGCTTGCTGCCCATGTGACCGGATGGGAGTGGCTTGCCGCCCATGTGACCGGATATGAAGATGCCAACGACACTTGTCAGAACCACCTTAAATTACCTCACACACAGCACTGGCATGCATAAGAATATGATGTCAACTTGTTTTTTAAAAGGCATCTTTGGTTTGCGTTAAAACAACTTCAACACACGCAATGTTCTGATTGCACCACAAACGCAGTAGTCATCCTTACCTTTCACAGAGGGACTGAGTTTTCTAAATATGAGCATGATAGTGTAGAATAATCATATCCAAGGACCAGTGGTGGGTTTCAAAAAACTTTGGAAGCTCTTCTGTAGGTGTGGCCTGCTTTCCGGGCCCACTGGTGGAACCTCTTCTAACCGGTTCGGTAGATTTGACGAACCGGTTCTACCGAATAGGTGCAAACTGCAGGAACCCACCTCTGATTGTACTTCACAAGATCATGCTGCCTTCTTTCAGATCTATTATCTATTTTCCTCTTATTTTAGTTTCTTAGGTATATATACTATATATACCTTCTCCTCCTCTCCTCTCCTCTCCTCCCCTTCCCCTCCCTCTCAGTACTGCCTAATACCTATTAACCTATGTAGTGTGACTGTGGTATTGTTATTTATCCTTCTTATTATCTTCTTTACTATCCCTTGTATTAGTATTCTGTTGCTTTGCTGTATGTTGAATGCTTCTGTATGAGAGACATGTTTCTTGTGTGTCTCATCACACTTGACCACAAAAAATATTCAAGTATTCTATTCTGTTCTGTTCTATTCTTATTTTGTGCTTTTTATCACTTCTTTCTCCTGTATTCCAAATTGCAACCTTCCATATGCTATGGTCATAACTAGGTATTTCCACAGGTGTTGATCTCAACTGTTTGTCATGTCTTTGGTTAAGTGAGATCTTCACATATTGCTTTTTAGTAAGACGGAGAAGGTGTCAACTAGGTTACCAGCTTTTGCTATATCTGTACAACATGCAACTTTCGCTGCCAATAATTGTATTGGACAGTTTTTGGCACATGTTGGTCAGTGCAGATAGTTTTCCTTTAGCGACCACAATTGAGAGTGGCAACTTAGTCATTAAGTAAGCACATGCTAAGTGGAACATCACGATTTTATGATTCTACTTCAGCTTTCCTTTGCTTTACAGATCTTCAAAGGTTGTAAAACTGAGGACCGGTTGCAAATCAGTTTTTGTCACTTTTTAGCAATAGCAATAGCAGTTAGACTTATATACCGCTTCATAGGGCTTTCAGCCCTCTCTAAGCGGTTTACAGAGTCAGCATATTGCCCCCAACAACAATCCGGGTCCTCATTTTACCCACCTCGGAAGGATGGAAGGCTGAGTCAACCTTG
Source organism: Thamnophis sirtalis (assembly GCF_051295495.1). Lineage (NCBI taxonomy): Eukaryota > Metazoa > Chordata > Lepidosauria > Squamata > Natricidae > Thamnophis > Thamnophis sirtalis. Next base: position 8,020,199 of record NW_028261387.1, read on the forward strand.
AGCCGGTGAGATTTGAACAGCCGAACTGCAGAACTGCAGTCAGCTGAAGTAGCCTGCAGTGCTGCATTTAACCACTGCGCCACCTCGGCTCAAGTTTTTAACTTGTTCTGTTATTCCCTTCCTCTTTTTCCCTTTATGCTACTTTGTATTTTAATGTTTGTTTTTTGAAATTTAACAAAGATATTATAGGAGAAGGCTTCAGGGAACAGAAATGTAAACAACAAACTATATCCCTGAGTAATATTGTCCTTTAAATGGTGTATGCAGATTTTCTGTTCCCAGGTCAAGTCAAATCTTGTTTTATTTACATTTAGGAAACAGATATACATGGAAATCATTGTTTGTATGCTAAAATTGATTACAGAATGCTTTGTTCACTGACTGTTCAAAAGAATTTAAAATATGATCATTCTCTCTCCATTTCATACAATAGGATAAAATATGATTTTATTTAGCATAATTATTCTGAATAAACTATATATTTTAGGATGCAATTCTGCATCTACTTATTCTTGAGAAAGAGCCTGACAATTTGATATGATTCCTAAATAGACATCCATCAAAGTACACTGCTATTTTTCTCTTTTTACTGACATATGCAAAGCCTATAGAACAGAAAACAAATCTGCAGTAATCACTGATTACTTTGGAAGTAAATACATAACAAATTGGGTCAAGCAGGATGCTTTTTAACTTTTCAAACAGCACTATATATTATTAGTATGAGCCAACAATATTCCATTTTTATTTCTGAAAAGTAAGTAGCATATTATATGCAGAACAGCTTTCAGCAAGGATAAGATGGACAGTGAGGAAAATCAGGCTGAGAAGAAAAAGAGAAATTTTATGAATGATTTTTTTTGAAGAAATTTTTTTTTTGTAAACGATCACAGACAAAAACAAAAACACAAAACCATCTTCCATTACAAGTTGTAGAAAGTGTGACGGTTGGTTACAAAAATTTCAGTGCGTCCTTTCCACAGTCGTCACCTATAATTCATATCGAATCACATATTTTTAAATCAAGTATGCAATATTTATATCCATTACTTTCATCATACCTCAGCCTTCATTTGACTGTAATTGTTTTTACACCCTCTTATATGGAATATTTCAATTTAAAGCAAAACCACATAATGGCATTCCATTAACTCCTCCCAACATCCTACAATAAAATTGCATCTTTATAACATGTTCTAAATAAAAAAACATTGATTATGTTTAATTTCTAAACTTCCTTTCATAGTCCCCATTTGCAATTTATATAGAATTTCTTCTTAACAAACCAATACATATATATGCATTAGTATCATATTATTGTTATCAATCATTTATTTAACTATGACCATTATCACTTCATTTTATACATAATACTTTAAATTTAACTAAATTTTACTTAATTTTTATTATCAGCTTTCATTACATCAACCTGTGTTTTTCCATTAATAGTGCAGTCTTATATCTCTTGCCATTTGTAGCATTAGCATTCTTATTAATTTCTTGGTAAGTCTTATATAGACTTCTCTCTGCAAGTTATTGCTTGGATGGCTTGGGGGCATAGTGGGTCCTTAGCATTTGCTGGATTACAGACCAGGTGACTGATTGTAGTAGCATCAGCTCAGAGAGATCTTTCGCCATTTCGAACACTTCCCGGCCGCAGTATCTGAGGAACATGTTCTTCTTGCGGCCTTCAGAAAGGCCCATGAGGTTGTTGGCCTCGAGGAAACAGTCAAATCATAACATATACGAGTCCTAGTGCTTGATGACTGGGTCATACGGAGTCGTTGGGGCGTGCATGGTCATTTTGTGTTCTGAGGGCGTTTTGAGTTTGCTGCTCAAAAATGGCTGCTCGAAGCCACGCTCTGTGCTCTGGGCTGGATGTACTTGCTGGATTGCTATGCTCTTTTTGGTTCACCTAATTGCCTTCCAATCCCACCTTCATCACCAGTGTTGAATCGGGTAATGGCTAGGCATGCACAGGCTAACGGTAACAACAGCTCTTTATTAAGTACAACAAGTGAGAACAATCCACTGAAGGTTGAGTCTGACAGCAGCCCTTTTATAGGGAGCTGTCAGACCCTTCGACCAATAGGATTAAACCTCTGTTCCCACCGGAACAGAGGACCTTGGTGGAAACCACTGTAGTTAAAGCAAGTAGCTAATAGTTAATACTTTTGAATTTAAGATATAAATGCGGCTTTTTACTTCATTGAAACTTAAGTGGATTAAAATTAATGTCAGTTACCTAAAATTAAATTTCTTTTGCATAGTCTTTTATTATCTCCATAATTTATCTTATTAAGACCAATCAGTTGTAATATGTGTCCTGTATGAGTGTTTCTTTTAACCTAAATTGCAGAGGTCTTAAAAATATTTTATAAGAATGTATTTATGGAAAATTTAAATACTGCATGGAATGTGGAAAATGGACCAATAGCTATGACATATTTGGCACCCATAGAGTGTACAATTTTTAAAAAACATATACTGTAAAACAATGAATTCTGGACATATGCTGCTTGGGTTTTCCTGATAAAACCAAAAAATTTTCTGCAATTCTACTTCTTATCAGCTGCACTATTTCTAAACTGTTTTTGAAGACAATTCTTTTCTATGGTTCATCGACAAATGCGCGCTCGACAAAAGCGTGCCGACGAAACCGTATGGAGAAAACCGCAAGTTCGAAGTCGCGGCGACGAATGAGTGCAGAAGCGCTCTGACAACACACCGACAGAAGCGCGCTCTAACCCTAACCCTAACCCTAACCCTAACCCTAACCCTAACCCTAACCCTAACCCTAACCCTAACCCTAACCCTAACCCTAACCCTAACCCTAACCCTAACCCTTACCTAACCCTAACCCTAACCCTAACCCTTACCCTTACCTAACCCTAACCCTAACCCTAACCCTAACCCTAACCCTTACCCTTACCCTTACCTAACCCTAACCCTAACCCTAACCCTTACCCTTACCCTTACCCTTACCCTTACCCTTACCCTAACCCTTACCTTAACCGTAATCACGTTTCTGTCGGCGCGCCTTTGTGGGCGCGCTGTTGACATCGCGGTTTTATTGCCGCGGTTTTGTCGGCGTGCTGTTGGGCACGCATTTGTTGGGTCATGCTTTTCTATTGCCTCACCAATTTTTGTCATTTTGGAAATGATGAAATAAAAACATGACCAAACAGATGAAGAGATTGAAATAATTTCAAAATATTGTAGGTGAGAAAAAGAAAATTGTTCAAGTGTAGTCTCCCAATGAATATGTCTATTATTTCACAACTCATCAAGAAAAACATACCAAACAACAACAACAACAACAAGCATTGTATGCAAGCTTTTTAATGCCTTTGTGGTAAATCAATTCCATTTATGTAAGGTTTCATATCTGCCATAGTTAATAAAGTAATACTGGAATTTGATTTTACAAAGGGGTAACATATGATAACGTTGATTGATGTTACCAGCACAAGGGACAATAATAAAAGTAACATTCAGCTTTTGACAATCTATTTAAAGGAATCGAGCACCTTTAAAAGAAAGTGAAAAAAAGAACCACAACAAAGGGGGGGCAGTATTATATGTCCCCCCCAGATGAGATAAGACCTTGGCTAGAATATAGCTGTGAAAGAAAAATGTGGTTTCTGGGTTTTTTATTCAGAAAGCTTTCAGAAGATGGTTATTTAATTCAGTATTTCCATAAGGGACTTTAATTCAGTCCGTGAGGTAGCGATATAAATGTGAAAAGTAATATGGAAAGAACCAATAAATCAAAGCAATGGTTTTTATAATGTCAGAGTTTATATATGTCAAGTTCTCTTGTGTTTTTCAAGTTACATTCTGCGGAATACAGAAATCTGTCAGGTATTTGATTCCTTCATAAAAAGATCAATAATCTGAAAGAAACTTAGTGGTCCATCATCACCAGTAATATCGGATGCTCTTTATTTTGAAGCTAACCTTAGTTTTTTTTTGTTGAGAACTCCAGTTGCTGATACACACAAGCAGCATCTGTTAAAAATGAATGTATACCAGAGCTAAAACCACGAACCAGGATTCTCATCATAAAGCATAAAGCTGAAGTCACATGATGTGTATCTTGGCAGAGTAAGGAGCAGTGCCGTTGGCTCAGTCTTCAAAGTTGGCAGAATTTTTAAGTCTTGGAACAAAGTCTGCCCATCTGGCCAGATGCTGCCAAGATTTAGAATATGTTTTTTATTGTCACAGGGGCTATAATATAGATTATTTTTTTTACAGGCTGAAAGAAACCATCTAAAAGGGTAAGACCAGGATCCATTTGGAGGGAAGTTTTAATAAATAATATGCATACGGTTCTTAACCCCTCCAAAATCACTTCCTGTATTACTGTAACGCGCTCTACATGGGGCTGCCCCTGAAGAGTGTCCGAAGACTTCAGTTAGTCCAGAACGCAGCCGCACGAGTGATTGTGGGTGCACCTAGGTACACCCACGTTACACCTATCCTCCGCGAGCTGCACTGGCTGCCCATTGGTCTCCGGACACGCTTCAAGGTGCTAGTCATTACTTATAAAGCCCTTCATGGCATCGGACCTGGGTACCTGAGAGGCCGCCTCCTGCCAACTACCTCCCAAAGACCGATTCGATCGCACAGACTAGGCCTTCTCTGGATTCCATCTGCCAGCCAATGTCGGTTGGTGACCCCCTGGGGGAGAGCCTTCTCTGTTGCAGCTCCGGTCCTCTGGAATGAGCTCCCCATGGAGATCCGGACCCTTACGACCCTCCAAGCCTTCCGTAAAGCCACTAAGTCCTGGCTGCTCCGGCAGGCCGGGGGCTGTTGAAGTATCCAGCCCCACAGTAACTATGAATGTTGTGTGTATTTTAAACCGTTGTTTGTCTTATTTATTCCCTTCCCCTTTGTATTGTAAGCCGCCCGGAGTCCTCCGGGAGTGGGCGGCATACAAGATTAATAAACTATAACTAACTATAACTATAACTTCCCATAAAAGTAATTAGGAAAGACACAAAAATGAAAAAAAATGCTAGAACTGGGATGATAGGGAATATAATTTGTTCTCTAGATAAAACTATGAATTTGTTTTGTAAGGGACAATTGTATAACAGGGAAACATTTTTATTTTAAATTCTTGGACAATTTTGAGAAGAGATTTTAAATAACTCAAAAGTTTTTAAAGGGTTCTCAGTTAAATCCTGGGTATGTGAGGGCCATCTTTTAAATTTAATTTGATCAAGTATTTATAGGCAAAGGGAAAACACTGATAACATTCTGAGGCTTGTTCCTCATTTTGCTTCTACAACCCCGTAGTAGACGGATGTTTTACCACAGTTGATACATAGATTAATACGTAATTACTTAAAGAACATAAATATAATTCTTGCTCAGCCCTAGCACCAATCAAATCATTAGTTTCATTCATGGGGGAGAGAGATACATTCATTTATTATTTTAGGAGATTACCTGATTTTTAAGGAAACGTGGATACTATCATGTAATTGCAAAACTGGAGTTATGGTTGTAAATTGAACCATCCATGAACTATAGTTTTATCCTTTGATCTGACTTTCTACAGCTGTATGAATGTATGTAAAATAAATGTTTAGGAATAAACAGATTCCTAATACATAAGCATAATTTCCATATTAATTTCCACCACCCTATTTTCCGGATCTGTTTAGTTGCTAAAATTGGCTATTACTCCTCAAGAATCATTTGAAGCATTAATGTATAATGGACTTTAATAGGGATATCCTAGAAAAAACAGTTTTCTGTGATATGGCTTATCTATCACATATTATTTGTTCGCATGTGAGTGTAGGTTTGTCTCTTACTAAATGTCAGGTGCCAGAAATCTTTCTTTATCTATGAAAAATGTTCACATGTTTAAAAATGACTCAGCATAACCTACAGAAAATAAGACTTGTGTTCTGACTCCCCTCTTCGTACACCAAAGCACGCCAAGACAAAGATAGTGCAAGGATTTATTAACAGACAGACCAGACCTTGGCAGCAATCCAGCACAGACTAGACCTTGGCAGCAATCCAGCACGAACTAACATTGGCAGCAATCCAGCCTGCCAAGCTAGCCACGAGAGTTCTCCAGCTCTAGTAAATACATTGATTCCTGCGACCAGCTTGTGGAAAGCCATTCCTTTTATAGTCTTGAGAGGAGCCTAATTACCACCACCTGAGTTCAATTATCTCCTGTAACTGTGTAACTGTTCTTTACGCCTATTAGCTCTCCGTTACCGGGCATCCAGGACCAACTCCCTTGTCTCCTCCCCACTGCTCCAATGCATGACGTCAGGATCACACTCCCTTGTCCCCTCCCCACTGCTCCAAGGCATGACTTCAGGAGCATGCTCCCTTTGTCCTTCACTGCTGCTCCAGGCCTCAGGCGCCTCCTGGTGGCCAACCAGCCTCTTTGATCCCTGCTCGGAATCGGAACCCTGTCCAGGGTCCTCCACATCTTCCAGAGCCGTCTCATAGGGCCCCTCGCTGTCGGAGTCTGGTTGCAGCTCCAATGGCTCCTGCTGGGCCACAACAGACTTGTATTTTAACCTTTTATTCTCTCCTCTTGTCTTATTTTTATCTTTATTTATTTATCTTTTTATCTTTTATCTTTTTATTTGTTTTATTATATCAAATACAAAGAAAAATAGAAATAAAAAATTAAGGGAAGGAAAAGAAGCAGGGAAAATGGGTGTGAGATACAAGGGAAAAATGGTGACAGTTCACAAGAATAGAAATACATACTATTTCCATAGCAAGGACGATAAAGCAGGAATGGTTAAATTGATTATTTTATTCAAAGTAGAAAATATCTTTTCCTTTGGATACCACTTCTGAATTTTGTGCTTGTGATTAAAAAAAATTGAAACTTTGACTTCGGTTTTGTTGACCAGAAAGATTTGTCGTTATAGAAATGGATAGTTATATATTAATGTGTAAAAGCAAAAATTGAGGCTGGAGTATTTGTATCTTGTACTGTGCTAAGTAGAGTCAGAAGTCAATGCCTTCCCCCCTTTTTTAATCCCCTTGTATTCATATAGCAGTTAGACTTATATACCGCTTCATAGGGCTTTCAGCCCTCTCTAAGCGGTTTACAGAGTCAGCATATCGCCCCCAACAACAATCCGGGTCCTCATTTTACCCACCTCGGAAGGATGGAAGGCTGAGGCAACCCTGAGCCGGTGAGATTTGAACAGCCGAACTGCAGAACTGCAGTTTCAGTTCAGTTCAGTTTATTGTATTTGTATGCCACCCTTTTCCCCCGAAGGGGGACTCAGGGCGGCTCACAACTCGAACCGGGGAAGGGGGATACAAACAAAATTTAAAAACAAACAAACATAACAATATATAATTTAAAACTCACAACAGTCATACCATTCGAGACGGGGGCAACAGCTCTTTAGCCCCAGGCCTGTCGGAACAGCCAGGTTTTGAGGGCTTTGCGGAAGGCCTGGAGGGTGGTGAGGGTTCGAATCTCCACGGGGAGTTCGTTCCAGAGGGTCGGAGCAGCCACAGAGAAGGCTCTCCTCCGGGTAGTTGCCAGTCGACACTGGCCGGCGGATGGAATTCGGAGGAGGTCTAATCTGTGGGATCTAATCGGTCTAGTGAAGGTAATTGGCAGCAGGCGGTCTCTCAAGTACCCAGGTCCAATACCATGAAGGGCTTTAGACAGCTGAAGTAGCCTGCAGTGCTGCATTTAACCACTGCGCCACCTCGGCTCTTTTTAATGTAATATATCTTTTTAATGTTCAATGAAAATACCAAAAAAAAAAAAAAAAAGATTTCGTGCAACATAACTTAAGACCAAGGGCCAGAAATGAAAACCTGTCAGAAGGTTGGAAAAAGTAAACCATCAGAGCTGGAAACTAAAAGGGTTAGAAAAGTGCTGTGTTTAGTTTGAAAAATCAGACAGGTAAGTTGTTTGGAAACTGACCGTCAAAGAGAGTTACAGGTAGACGGGAAACCCATTTTGAGCAGTGACAGAAAAATGACCTTCATTCATTTATCACCTTTAAAATGTCCAGCCACAAAGCACAAACCAATGCCAAGGAGACAACAAACCTGCCATATCAAAATAGAGTAACCGAAACATTTTATCAGACTCTATATGTCCTGTTTCAAGCTTCTTTCAAAATGCGACCTTTTGATTTTTTCCCCCTTTAAAATCCCGAAGACTTTGGAGATATGGTATGTAGGGTTCTCCTGAGTGATCATCCTTAATGATATGTTTATCAAATCATAGGTATTTGGAAAAGTTTGTCTATATCCTATATAGACAAATATTCTAGAAATCAAACATTGCGTTTTCTCTCCAGTTATCTCCATCTTTCTTTATAATTTTTTTAGTTTACTGCAGTGGTGGGATTCAGCCGGTTCGCACCTATTCGGGAGAACTGGTTGGTAACTTTCCAGGCAGTTCGGAGAACCGGTTGTTGGAAGAAATCTCCTTTTGTTTTTCCCCACTTTACAGGGCTAATCCTGTAAGGAAGGCAGGAAGGAAACATTCTGACACTAAAGCCCGTCCCTGCGCCTTCAGGGCAGCGTTTTTCGAAGTAGGTACCTCTCCAGATTCAGGACGGGATCTCCTCCAAACCCCTACACTAGCAATAGCAATAGCAGTAGACTTATATACCGCTTCATAGGGCTTTCAGCCCTCTCTAAGCGGTTTACAGAGAGTCAGCATATTGCCCCCAACAATCCGGGTCCTCATTTTACCCACCTCGGAAGGATGGAAGGCTGAGTCAACCCTGAGCCGGTGAGATTTGAACCGCTGAACTGCTGATCTAGCAGTAGCCTGCAGTGCTGCATTTAACCACTGCGCCACCTCGGCTCAGTAGCTTATGACTAACGTGTAGAGTGGGTTGCACCTCAGAGCCGTTTCAACGCTCTTCTCCACCGGAGCGGAAAGCTCAGGCAGCCATCTTCCTAGAATACGTGTAGTGGTGATTTCTGAGCTTGGTTGTTTTCTTGCAGATGTTTCATTACCAACTAGGTAACACCATCAGTGCTAAAAGGAGGTGGGGTTTGCTCCCTTTTTATATATACTAGTGACTTCAGTGTTGGTGGAAGTGTTCTTGATGGTTCCTTGATTAGATTGTAGTTTGCTGTCAGCTTGTTTGTCTGACTTGGTAGTTTCTTGATTTTGGGTATTGTTTATTTCCTGATTGTTCACCGAGTGTTAATCTTGGTGTTAATCTCTGCTCATCTGGGGGTTGATTGCTGGTGAGGAGTCTTTCTGATCTCGCCCCCCCAAATGACTTTCTATTTCTATTTCTATACTATGAACCAAAAATATTGTGGTTTCTTGAACTGTGAGCGGCACTGCGTTGCATTTAACTCTAGATACCAAATAATATCAAGACAGGAAATTACAGACAAAAAGGCAGAAGCCCCTGTCCAGAAAGTTCATAAAATGTTGTATCTTTTTGAAAAATGCCTCCTGGGTGATTAATTTAGATAGAAAGGAGAAACCAGTTTACCATGAGAAACCTGGAATTAAAACAGGTTTGTTTTCAGAAAAGTCATTCTATCCACCCCCCCCCCCCTTTTCATATCTGAGATGAGTTGATTGTTTTTGAGGAGTTATGACCTTTAAAGGGAAAGCTTAGTTACTTTGGTGGTTCTGAAGACGGATTTGATGAAAATTAATTCTGTATGCCATCAGGGACTGGAGGTTGCCTAGAAGGGCAGAAAGATGTATTTCCTGCTTGGGAAAAAAGAAAAGGAGAGTTTAGGGAATTCAAGATGCCTTGTGACATATGTCACTCCTAGAAAAATGAGCCATCAAAGGGAGGAGTTAATTTGCAGTAGTGTGTCCAGAATATTTCGGTTATTAGCAGCAGTGATGGAAGGAGAAGGCAGCTAGGAAAAAGCTTGGGGGTGGGGGGAAAGCTCGTCAGAAAAACTGTGATGATGACAGCTACATTTTAATCAGTCTGGAGGACCTAGACTCACTGAAAGAGAATTTAATTACAGAAGGATAGAAGAGTTCTAAAACTGGGTTTATGACAGTAGTAAATGAACATTCAGTAGCCCAGTCAAGATCAATTGATGGATATTTTATGAATTTCTAAAACTATATTTCCTTCCTGCCCTTTAGTACTTTGGAAAGGGAATAGCTAAAGGAGCCAAGGTGGCGCAGTGGTTAGGGTGCAGTACTGCAGGCCACTTCAGCTGACTGTTATCTGCAGTTCAGCGGTTCAAATCTCACCGGCTCAAGGTTGACTCAGCCTTCCATCTTTCCGAGGTGGGTGAAATGAGGACCCAGACTGTGGGGGCGATATGCTGACTCTGTAAACTGCTTAGAGAGGGCTGAAAGCCCCATGAAGCAGTATATAAGTCTAATAAATAAATAAATAAATAATAAGCCACCTCATTTCGTATCCATGTTAAGTCAGGACCCTGGGTGTTGTTGTCGAGCTGTATGTTGGAGCCTCAGATTTGAGAAGGACTCATAGTTTTCAAGCTGTATTCCTAGGCACATTTTCAGACGTTTAAGATCTGTACCTTAAGGGTGTGAATGGGATGGTGTTTAAGAATGCTGCGGTAATATGCTGAATGTATTATATTATAAAATCAAATTTTGGTTTCCTGGCGAGTCTGATTGCTATCATCCATAAACCAATAGAATATGCTGATTCAGTACCTGATGCAGTGTAAATTTATTACATTCAAACCACTAGGTACCTGAGAGACCGCCTCCTGCCGATTACCTCCCATAGACCGATTAGATCTCACAGGTTAGGTCTCCTCCGGATTCCATCTGCCAGCCAATGTCGGCTGGCGACTCCCCGGGGGAGAGCCTTCTCTGTTGCAGCTCCGGCTCTTTGGAACGACCTCCCCGTGGAGATCCGGACCCTTACTACCCTCCCGGCCTTCCGCAAAGCCACCAAGTCCTGGCTGCTCCAGCAGGCTGGGGGGCTTGTGAAACATCCAGCCCCACGGAAACTGTGAATGTTGCGTATTTTAAAGTGTTGTTTTTGTCTATTTATCCCCCTTCCCTTGTTTATTGTGAGACGCCCGGAGTCCTTCGGGAGTGGGCGGCGTACAAGACAAATAAACTAAACTAAACTAAACTAAACTAGTGTTTTTTTTCTAAAACAATGTTTCTCAAGTTAATTTTTAAGATGTGTAGACTTTATTTCCCACAATTCACCCCCCCCAACTTGCTAGCTAGGGAATTCTGGGAGTTGAAGTCCATACATTTTGAAATTCCTGAGGTTGAGAAACACATTAGGATTCTAGATAAATCCTAATGCACTGTCATGATTTTTTAATCTTAACCCTAAGTGATGATTGGATAACCAAGTTGATACTTGCCTGTTTTTAGAAACTACAGAGCTAAAAACTATTAGATTCAATAATATATATATATTAAAAAAATGATAAATAGGAATATTTGCTGAAATGTTTTTACCGGCAGTTTCTAATACCTCTACTTTTCTGTTGAGTACAAGAAGTTTATCTCAAAGCTAAATGTTCAGAGGGAGGAAACAGCCTTGTCTGCATGTTTTGATTCAGAATTTGCTGTGGTGGTTCTTGGATTTTAAGTATTTTAATTGAACTTCTTAAATGTATTGTTTTGCCATGTAATATTTGGATCTTGTTTTGCGTACTATTTTGAGATGTTTTGATAGATACATAATTGATTACACAGGTAGTCCTCAACTTATGAACACAATTGACACCTGAATGTCTGAGGCTATGCAATATGGTTGTTAAGAGAGTCACACCTGATTTTACAACCCTTTTGCTATGGTCATTAAATGAATCATATGGTTATTAAGCCATTCTAGCTTCCCCCCTTGAGTTTTATTGGAAGCCCCCTGGGAAGGTCACGAATGATGATCACATGACCCCAGGATGCTGCAATTGTTGTAAATACACGCGGCTGATTGCCAAGCGCTCAAGTTTTGATCACATGACGAATAATGTTGATCAGTACGATGTCTGGTCATAAATGGTTTCAGGTTTCAGGTTTTGTTTTATTTATATGCCACCCTATTCCCAGTGGGACTCAGGGCGGCTCACAAACCCAAGAGGGGAAGGGAAACATAAGAACTACAAATACAAGCCTTTAAAATAACCAACAGACACACAATCGAGAGGGGAAGGGAACTCATCAACCCCAGGCCTGCCGACACAGCCAGGTTTTAACGGCTTTTCGGAAGGCCTGGAGAGAGGTGAGGGTCCAAATCTCGGCGGGGAGTTCGTTCCAAAGGGCCGGCGCTGCCACAGAGAAGGCCCTCCCCCGGGTCGTAGCCAGATGGCATTGGCTGGTAGACGGAACCCAGAGGAGGCCAGCCCTGTGAGATCTAATGGGTCTTTGGGAGGTAATTGGCAGCAGGCGGTCTCTCAATCACTTTTCAGTCCCTTCATAACTTTAAATAATCTTTAAATGAAAGGTTGTAAATTGAGAACTGCCTCTATACATAAATACTGTGTTGCTCTAATTGTTTTAGGGCAATGTCACCAGCATTTTTCTCAAGCTTATTGCTGGGACTGTAAAATCTGAACAGCAGCAAAACCAACACATGACCAATAGATGGCAGCCTAAAGACAGTACTGTAAGTCTTGACTTTCTGCTGTCATCTAGTGGCCATCCGAGGCTCTGCAGCATAGATCATCCTGTACTCCTGGATAAACTCTGACCACCTAGCTGCTACGATACTTTTGAAGAAGAAAGGCATAGTTCAAACTTCAAACGTTATCCTAAGATCAGGTTATCTCTTCTGAGGTCATGCTTCAGCAAATGTTTAGCTGAGGGTATATATACCTTAGATATGAATGATTGGATCTAAGCTATCACAGCATAGTAGAAAAGTAGAGGGGAGGAGAATTGCGTGTTCGGCTATTTCCCAGGAGAACCAGTAGCGTATTGAAGATTTATAAGCTGGTTTAACTCCTATCAGATCAAAACTGAAACCAGAAGTTAAATTGCTTCACTTTTATTATTGTCCTGATATTCTGTGTCTCAAAGCTGCAGCAATTGAGGAACAGCCTCATAATATATCACCTGACAAAACAACTTCCCTACAGAAATACCCGTGCTTCCCAATATAATATTTTAGGCATTATTCTCCTCCCAATCAGTAGTGCTTTCATTAAATACAACTCCTGGCTAGGATCTCTTTTTCAAATCACATTTATTTTCCCTCTGAATACAGAGGTAATCAGAATTCAGTCAAGTGGCCCGACTCTGTGAATCCTGACATGAAAGGGCAGGATGGTTTGATTGATATCACTCAGATGGTAATATTGTTTGAAGAAATGTAGTCAGAAGACTGGCAATTTAAAGGCTGTAAAAAGTTACAGGAGTGCAGCGTTCCATACTGATTTCTGGTGTACAAGGCTATGTATTACAGGATTGACAATAACATGGCAATCTCGTCGCTCAGACATATTCATTGTTTGAAAGCCTAGCAAGAAGGGAAATTGAACGGCTGGGTCTCAAGGATGAGGAGGCATTTGCAATAATAGCAGCGAATGGTTCCATGGGTGGTTTGGATATATTAAAATAGGTTGCTCCTTATGATGTAGGGGAATTTATATATGCTTAGCTTACATACTTTGCAATGCACTTTAAAGATCATCTCATAAAACTTCTTTTAAAAAACCCATTGTTATATTGTACTTTAAAAAGAAGAAGAAAGAGAATAGTAAATCATGCTTTCAAACTGGTCAATATAGAATAAATAAATGTGAATAATATATGTAAATAGCATAGTTTAAACAAACAAATACCATATTTTTGGAGTATAAGATGCACCTTTTGGTTCCACCACAAAACCGCGCTCGACTAAACCGCGTCCGACTAAACCGCGTCGTTGACGTCATCAACAGGGCAACAACAGCGCAGAGACAGAAGCACGCTGTAAACCCTAAATCTAAAATTAACCCCTAAACTTAAACCTAACCCCCCTAAACCTAACCCTTAAGCTAACCCTAAACCTAACCATAACCCTTAACCTAACCCTAAACCTAACCCTAAATCTAACCCTAAACCTAACCCTTACCTTAAGTTGAATCGGCTTGCTTTCAAAGCGCTATTTAAAGCGCCCTTCTTTCTCCGTGCTGGCTGTTGTCGCCCTGTTGATGATGTCAGCGACGCAGTTTAATCGGGCGCGGCTTAGTCAAGTGCGGTTTTGATGGGTCACGGCACCTTTTTCCCTCATAAAATCTGGGTGCGTCTTATACACTGAATACAGCATTTTTGGCCTCCCGAAAACCCCACTCCCTTTGCAAAAATGGTGGTGCATAGCCTTTAGAAGGCTTCCAGAGTGCTCCTGGGGGCTGGGGAGGGCAAAAATGAGTGAAAAGTGGGCCGTTTTTTGCTTGTTTTTGCTCCCCCAGCCCCCCAGGAGCTCCCTAAAGGCTATGCATGGCCTTTTTTTTGGGACAAAAACCCACCTGTTTTCACAAAAAATGGACCCTTTTTTGCTCATTCTTGCACCCCTCCCAGCCCCAGGAACACTATAAGCCTCTTAAAGGCTATGACTGCCCCCCCTTTTTTTGACAAAAAACGGGCCATTTTTGGGAAGTCTGCAGTGTGTAAAAACTTTTGCTTTTTCTTGGTGCGGCTTATACTCTGGTGCATCTTATACTCCCAAAAATATGGCAAACTGCCTTTGACAGGATAGGCTTGTATAGCAGCATGGAGTGATGGGAGAAGCTTTCCTTTCTCTACTGCAATAGGGAACTAGTTGCACATAAATAGACAGGCAGGTGGATAGATAGTTAAGTACATCAATAGAGTATTGGAAGGATCATCCCAGGCTTAGAAGCCTTTTAGCTCATCCTGATGTATTCACCTGCAGGAATTCTTGATTTTAAGTTCCTACCTCCCTGATTCTCCAGATGGAAATAAACAGGAATGCATAGATAAACAAAGAGGGATGAAACATTCTTTATGTCCTGGAAAACGAGATAACATTCAGATGGTAGGCATCTCTCCGGTTCACTAAAATATCAGAGAGAAGGGAGGTAAATCATAATAACCAGCTAAAAAGAGGGGAGAGGTTAAGAGGTGAAGCATTATGGAGCTGCTTTGGGGGGGGGGGAGGAAGCAATATAGAATGGACTAGTGAAGCACTTCCCTGTTCACATGGGAATACAGTCAGTCTGGTCAGGTTATAGGTTACCATCAGTAAAGAAATTGTTTTGCTTATTCATTCTGGTCACTTGTGGCTCACACAATCAGGTTTGCAATAGCAATAGCAGTTAGACTTATATACCGCTTCATAGGGCTTTAAGCCTCTCTAAGCGGTTTAGAGGGTCAGCATATCGCCCCCACAGTCTGGGTCCTCATTTCACCCACCTCGGAAGGATGGAAGGCTGAGTCAACCTTGAGCCGGTGAGATTAGAACCGCTGAACTGCAGATAACAGTCAGCTGAAGTGGCCTGCAGTACTGCACCCTAACCACTGCGCCACCTCGGCAAGAGTCTGTATCAATAAGACAGAGTTCATGTAAGTCAGTCTCCTGATCTGGCTTTACCTTGAGGTGTTGATAACCCTAAAAGTACCAGTTTATAAGTACACTCCAAATATTCCATAGTACGAACGATCGTAGGCTGAGAATACATATACAAGTTCCATGCCCAACTTTCTGAGGCATAAGGGTTAGGGTTAAGTCTTTGCCTCTGTAGGTGTTTGGCTATGATCGATAACGGCTTTATAAATGTATTAAACTGAATATGAACTGAATTGTGCCATAGAATGAGTTTATGTACACTATACTAGTGAGGAGGTGCGGTAACTTAGTGGTTGAGATGCTAGGGTTGTCAGTTGGAAAACCATGAGCACCATGCTCCTGTCCTTGCCTCAGCTCCTACGAAACTACCAGTTCAAAAGCATGCAACTGCAAGTAGATAAATAGGTACCACTTCAGTGGGAAAGTAAAATGTCAACTTGTTCCTTTTGTTAAGCCATGTATAGGTGATTGTGGTAGTGGTTTTAAATTTATATTCTACTTTTTTCAAGAGATCAGAAATGTATAATTTACATTTCTTTCACCAATCTTATTTTCATAGTAATAGGTTTGTGGGTGAGGTTGGACTGATAAATAGTGATGGATCTAAAATTGCACATTGAGCTTCTATGTCTGAAGCTGGATTGGATTGTGGGTCCCCCCCCACCAGATTTAACTTCACATTTAGCCTGATTTAAATTTGAAGATGTGGTGGAATCACCCACTCAAGGGAAGCTGGAAGTATAGAGGTGTGCCAGCATGGAATTGCTCCATGGGAAGCCACATCATAGACCAGACTAATGAATTCTTATCTACTGGTTCTCAAGGAAGTCTTGACAAGATTCTTGTAATATAGGTGATCAACAATAAAGAAACTGCTTTGGCCTACTCATGAATTTGCTCTGTTTCCTTGTGCCTGACAGAAAATGACTTAAAAACTGAATTTTGAAATAAAAATATTTGCAACTGAGTTTTGAACTGTTATACTAAAAAAAAAAAGAATCTACAGCCGTTTCCAGGACATTTTGTGATAATGCAGTTTCAAAATGTGTTAAGTAAATAAATAAATAATCTCTTTGATTCAGTTTACCTGATTCTTACCTAAATTCACCTTATCCAATGTTTTCCCTTTCTTTCTTCCCTCAACCTTCTAAACACTTTTTAAAATTATGAGTGTTATGATTTTTTCTTCTCCATGATCCACTTTTAACACATGCAAAAAGTATGTGGATTTTTGCTAGCTGATCATCACTGCAAGAGAACCCTTTTCTTTGTTTCAAGGACAGCTGATCAGTTATTCTTATAATCAATGGAATTCTTAGCAACCTCGCCAAATCCATAATTCAGAAGTATCTATCTTTTCTCTTATTTATTTTCATTCCTACCGGAAACAAATGCATTAGCTTTTTTGATCTTTGTTGTCACAGAAATAATTTTATCCTTTGTGATTTTGTTTAAATTTGTCATCTCCTGTAGGATCAATCTCTCCTTAATGTTTTTATCAATTTTCATCTTTTCTTGAGCCTTCCAAATAAAATTATCATCTCCTTTCCTGTCAATTGCATGTTCACTAAACTCTTATTTAAGATCAATCCAGATTTTTCACTTTATGTTTTTATAGTGAGATTTCTAAGTCTTTTTAAAAATTTGGCTTTGGAAGTAGTATCATCTGCGTATCTCAAAATATTAGCACAATATTTCATCCTCTATTGTTCCAGTGTCTACTCTTCCAATTCTACCATGCTTATATTTACCATATAAGTTAAACAGGTTTGGGGACAATAGGAAGCCTTGGGTTTCTCTAAATAAGAAATATCCAACCTTGCCAACTTTAAGACTTATGGATTTCAACTCCCAGAATTCCCCAACCAGCCTGATGTCCACAAGTCTTAAAGTTGCCAAAGGTTACACATCCCTGCTCTAATGTTTCTCTAAATCAGTGCTTGTCAACTCCGGCATTTTAAGATGTCTGAACCAACTCCCAGAATTCCTCAGCCAGCATGAATAACTTAGCACTTAGAATAGTGAGGTGTTGCATCGTATGCATAATCAAGGCCTTGTGGTAGCCCACTGGTGTCCAACATGTGGCATCACGTTGCCGTCATGTGATGCTTCGCAACGTTTTCTCCTTTGCGGAGCTGGGGTGGGCGTGGCCTGCATGTGATGCATCCGGCCTACAGGCCTCCACTTTGACACCCCTGTGGGTAGCCAACAAAGTGAAGGGAAACTTGCCAATTCTCTTGCTCTCTTTAATACCCATCTTATTCTAGATATTCCAGAGATTTGATCTTGTATCCCTCTGCTTTAAGCTAAAATTTAAAGAAAAGTTCATTGTCCGTCTGCATTCATTCTTTGTGAGACTTGGAACAAAACCTTCCCCTATAGGAAGTATTAACGTAACTTTCTGTAGATTTGCTCATTTTGTAGCACTTCTCTTTCTTTGGGATTGGTATATACACCGACCTTTTCCAACGTCCAGATCACACACTTTTGTTGTCACAAGGTTGGAAGCATTTTAACAGCTTCTTCTACTGCAGTGTTAAACAGTTTGGTGCATATTTCATCCACAACTGGTTGTCAGGCTTTGTAGCAGCAATCAGGACTGGAAATGATCGATCCAGAGGAAAACCCTCCCTGAATTCAGGTTAGGAAGATTTATTAGGGAAAAATGGTTAAAGCCGGAACACAAACATTCTGTGGAGTACTTCCTTTTCAAATGAGGAATCTGCATATAGGCAAATCAAAGCACTTTGATTCTTGTACTCTTTCTTGTCCTAGTGTAATAAAATTGGGAGTAAGCCAGTCTGTTTTATAGGAGGCCTGCATCAAAATGTTTACAAAATGGCTATTTAGCCTCCTTATCAGCATGAGAATCAGATTTCACTCCGGGTTCTGTCCTAGTTAACAGCTGGTTTACGGCCTACCATATCCCATTTTCTAGTGAAGTTGGTTCCTAAATGTATTCCAGTGGTGGGTTTCAAAAATTGTTCGAACCTACTCTGTGGGTGTGGCCTCCTTTGTGGGAGTGGCTTGCCACCCATGTGACCGGATGGGAGTGGCTTGCTGCCCATGTGACCGGATATGAAGATGCCGACGACACTTGTCAGAACCACCTTAAATTACCTCACACACAGCACTGGCATCCATAAGAATAGGATGTAAACTTGTTTTTTAAAAGGCATCTTTGGTTTGCGTTAAAACAACTTCAACACACGCCATGTTCTGATTGCACCACAAACGCAGTAGTCATCCTTACCTTTCACAGAGGCACTGAGTTTTATAAATAGGAGCATGATAGTGTAGAATAATCATATCCAAGGACCAGTGGTGGGTTTCAAAAATTTTTGGAACCTCTTCCATAGGTGTGGCCTGCTTTCCGGGTCCACTGGTGGAACCTCTTCTAACTGGTTCGGTAGATTTGACGAACCGGTTCCTCCGAATAGGTGCGAACTGGTAGGAACCAACCTCTGGTGTATTCTCTTAAATATTTTTGTCGTTCTTTCATTCTGTTTGTAAGCATTTTCAGTACCTTTTTTCACCACATTTGCTTTAGATTAGATAATTCTATAAATATACTTGAAAAACCTCCCTTGTCCTTTCTTCCTTGTGGTTCAAAATCTGTGTCTGCTTGTTATAAACCTTTTGTTGTTGTTGTTGTCCAAAGCTTTTATCCTCTGCTTCACCCAGGTGATCTGAAAAGACTAGTTTGTTTATCATCCATTGCTTCAATATGCTGAATTGATTTTCTGTTTTGATTATATCCCCCCTCCAAGTCAAATCTTGTTGGCACACTTGCTCTCTTTAATTTTCTAAATTTAACCGATAGATTCGACACTAAGAATTCGTACTCTGTTTCCACAGTCTCCACATTAAAGTATTTTGGATGATTGGCTCGCCCTTTCCCATCTTCTGTTTCCTGTCATGTAGTACATTTGACTCCAGTGTTATCCAAATCTAAATTATGTGTTTATACTGCATGAAATAGGTGTTAGCAATGGATGAAACAATCTCTTTGACAAACTCTACTGAACTGTCTCTCGGTTTATTTTGTTCACCCAGCTGAAACCTAGCTGTATTTCTCCATCTTTTGCATCCAAGTCACTTTTTAGTATACTCGCTTCCTTCCTAGATATCACATTTAGCCCCCTTTGCAATTTGCGGTACAGTTCTTCAATATTCTCTGCCACTGTTTATTTAACATAACATTAATCTCCAGGGGATATAGACTAATTCCACTAGACATGACCTTGCTATTTATTGCATTATAATTGCACACATGTTTTTATTTTTTTTTGGATACATCGCCATTTGATTTCTTTGTATAGTCTCATGCCCATTTATCTAAATGTTTCAACTATATCCACAAAGTTTTCTTGATTTGTTATTTAACTTTGTACTTCCTTCACATAAGCAGATTGTCTTCCTTCATGATGCTGAATCTCATCCTGCCTTAACGTATGAATTAACCTTAGTTTTATCCTTCCTCTTTTGATCATACCATCAGGGCAGTGGTGAGTTTCAAATAATTTAACAACCGGTTCTCTGTCCTAATGAACAGGTGGGTAGGCGGGGCTTAGTGGTCATGTGACCATGTGAGCGTGGCGCAGTGGTTAAATGCAGCACTGCAGGCTACTTCAGCTGACTGCAGTTCTGCAGTTCGGCTGTTCAAATCTCACCGGCTCAGGGTTGACTCAGCCTTCCATCCTTCCGAGGTGGTAAAATGAGGACCCGGATTGTTGGGGGCAATATGCTGACTCTGTAAACCGCTTAGAGAGGGCTGAAAGCCCTATGAAGCGGTATATAAGTCTAACTGCTATTGCTATTGCTAACTCAACATTACTCAGGTCGATGGGAACTTTGCTTTAGCTGTTACAATGTAATAAGGGTTAACCGGAGAGGCAGTTTTTATAAGCAGGGCAATCAAGATTAGTCTAGAAACAACACCAGAATGTTTCCTTCCTGCCTTCCTTACAGGATTAGCCCTGTAAAGCGGAAAAAACCCAAAAGAAGATTTCTTCCAACAACCGGTTCACTGAACCTCTTAGAAAGTTAAGAACCAGTTCTCCCGAATAGGTGCAAACTGGCTGAATCCCACCACTGCAGCAGGGGTAACCCTAGCAAGAGTGCCTGTTCCCTCCAAGTTTGTTCTCACATCATTGAAATTCTCTCCTCCCCGCCCCCCAATAATCCATTGGGAGGGAAAAGAAAAGAGCACGTTTCAAAATAAAGAGTGTAGGTTCATGAATGGTTTGGAGCAGTGGTCGGATGCTTCCAGTTTAACAACCGGTTAGGTGAGTGCGTGGTTTGTGCATGCATGCGCGCTTTGTGTGCAGTGCTGAAAATGGAGCATTTAGAAGCTCATCTTCTTACCTTCCAAGTCAGCAACGGTAAGTAGGACAGTGAGAGGTGGCGGAATCAGCTGTGCCACATGATTGAGATAAGCAAGAAAGCAGGAAATAAAGGACAGCATAGGGCGGATGTGGATGGGCGGGGCCAGCTGGTCATCGACACTACAGAGCCGAGGTGGCGCAGTGGTTAGGGTGCAGTACTGCAGGCTACTTCAGCTGTTATCTGCAGTTCAGCGGTTCTAATCTCACCGGCTCAAGGTTGACTCAGCCTTCCATCCTTCCGAGGTGGGTGAAATGAGGACCCAGACTGTGGGGGTGATATGCTGACTCTGTAAACCGCTTAGAGAGGGCTGAAAGCCCTATGAAGCGGTATATAAGTCTAACTGCTATTGCTATTGCTATTACAGGTTTGCCCAAACCAGTCCGAACTGACTGAATACCACCTCTGGTTTGGAGCATTTATTATTGATGAAAAGTGCAAGAATCGTAGGGAAATTCTCCACTGCCTCCCATCTGAAAAGAAAAATAAAAGGAAGTTTCATTCATACAGGAGCTTTCAGTTCCTGTATCTGATCAGGTCAAAGTATTTCAATAGGATGAGGTATGGAATACCAGAGGAAAGTAGAACTAGTTAAAAGCAGTTGCTACTATACAAGGGAGGATGCAAATCTAAACTGCAAATTCTGACTTTAATGGTACAGACTTCCCCCCCCCCCACGAGAACAGCAATTACTGAAGGAATTCACCTTTCAAGGTGTTCTTACTACTTGAATAATGGAGATGACTAATAAAAGCATGGCATTGAGGTAGTATAACAAAGAAAGAGGCTTGGTTAATAAGCTTTCCGTCTTCTTGGCCTCGTATCTTTCCTTGTAATTATGTATATTTGATAACAGCATGTAACTTTCTATTTTATTAGTGAGGTTGCATGGCAAAATAATGGATTTTTAATACTTAACAAAAGATAGAAACTTGTTCAATTTATTTGTAAAAAAATACCAATTTATGTGTATTTTCTAGAGAAAAAAAACCCCACACAACCTTCTTTTGATTCCTTTTCCTGTCTTTCTTCCTAATTGAGATATAATGTTGAAAAATATACTGTATTCTCATTCGAGGATGGGCTCGGAAGACAAGAAAAAATTGCTCCTATTAAATGTTTTTATATTTTTCCCATCTCTGTGAAAAAATGGTTTTTTAAAAAGGTATCTTATTGTGGGATATTCTCTGTGGGAAATACTGTACACATATACTTGAATATATACCTACCTAAGAGATCAAGTCTAGATTATATGTGCATCAGCATTTATTGATGATTAGCAACCAAACTGATACTATCGATGCATTTTCATCCTGTACGCCCTGTATCTGATGAGGTCAATGGGAGAATAGAGTAGAGTAGAGTAGAATAGAATAGAGTAGAGTAGGGTAGGGTAGGGTAGGGTAGAGTAGAGTAGGGTAGGGTAGGGTAGGATAGAGTAGAGTAGGGTAGGGTGGGGTGGGGTAGAGTAGAGTAGAGTAGAGTAGAGTAGAGTAGAATAGAATAGAATAGAATAGAATAGAATAGAATTCTTTATTGGCCAAGTGTTATTACACAAGGAATTTGTGTAATTTCTCTCCGGTTCGGGCGAACTGGTAGTGGCAGCTGTGGCAGGTTCTGCCCACGTGCCCCAATGTAATGCGTGAGCACTGCACATGCACAGATGCAGTGTGTGCACTCACATTTGTGAATCAGTAGGGAAAGGTAAATGAATCCCACCGCTGGTGCATAAGCTCTCATTGTACATAAAAGCTGTAAGTGATAAATCATGATCATAGTGAATTATGGTGTCTTTTGCCTACTTTCCCCATATTTTAAGAGATATTTAGCCTAATACTGTTCAACCCTGGTACTAGGAAACTCTCGGTTGCTGATATAACCAACATTTCATCCCTAAGAATCTCCCAGAATTGCTCCGGGGGTTAAATTGCACTAGAGTGTCACAGATGCAACCTTTAAGTTGCTGAAAAAGCAAGGATATAAATCCCATCAATGATACTCGGGACCCTTCAGCATCGGGCGGTAGAACTACTTGCAACAACATAGTAAGTCTCATCAAGCAGCATCCTCTATTTTATTTTAATTATTTCGGCAAAATAATTGGAGCCTCCATATAGAGATTAATTAAACGTGCACAAAACCCATTAGAGAATCTGATTAGAGTTCTCATTCATTGCCAATTAAATGCTGGTAAACTTGTTAACCTGAAGCCTATTTTTTTGTGTGTGTGTGTGTGTGTGTTTGATTCAATTGAACGTAAAGAAGTAAGAATCTGGAAACTCCTTTAGATGTCTGAGCGAAGGGTTTCTTGCCCACAAATGAAGGGAGAGAAGCTGACATGCAGTCTGTTTCTTAATAGCACACACACTGTTTCTTTATGTCGAGCCTCTTTACCAGTATCAATTAAATCACAGTTAAATCTGACACATCTTAACCTTGTGTTGGATTCGATTCATAGCTACAGCAGAACCCATATGGCACGGAGACAGTTTCATTGCTTATGTAGAGGCCCTGGCTGGATGCCAAGCAGTAATCACTGCTTTTCTGCTAATAGACATGTTTGCTTTGCAGTAGTTTCTATACACAGGGCTCTAGATTAATTAGACAAAATCTGTCATCCAGTTAAGAAACGGAAGAAAACTCTTCGCCTCCCCCACCTTCTGTGCTTCAAAACTAAAAGGAGGGGGGGGAGAGGAAAAAAAACCCCACAAGTTGGCTCTAATGAAGCTTTTTCTGACAATGCTCTGGTTCTTTTTATTTTTTTTGGAAATGGATGGAAGGTTATTTCGTTTCAAGGAAAAACAAAGTCGGGAAGAGAGTTTTGAACGTCAACAAAAATCTACCGGCTAATGTAAATTAAATACCAACCATGAATATGAAAGACGTGGAAATAAAAATCACTTTTTCGATCTTCACTGGATGGGGATTTCCCTTCCTCCCCATTGAATGGATTAGTTTCCCAAGGGAATGGACTACTGTATATACTCAAGTATAAGCCTAGTTTTTCAGCCCACTTTTTGAGCTGAAAAAAGCCGCCTCGGCTTATACTCGAGTCAGTGAAAAATTTGCCCGAAATGGAGGAGAAAAAGGGGCGGGGCCATGCCGCTGGGTGACGCTCGTGAATGGCCCAGCGCCCCTGAGTTTCCCCTCCCTCTGTGTCAGTTTGCCACGCAGCGTGCACCGCACCATCCCCCCTCCTCACGTTCTAATGTAATGCAGGGCTATCTTACGATTCCCCTTCCTCCCCCTCCTGCCGCTCTGCAACGATGTCCCACCTCCTCCTTGTTATGGCAAGCAGCCACATAGCGATGTCCCACCTCCTCTGGTACAGTGATCCAATGATAGGAATCACTGTGCAGTGTGTCATAGGAGGCGGGACATCATCATCACAGCGGGACATCAGCATCATGAGGTGAGTGAAGTATTTCATTGAATACACCGGTATTGTGTGATAATAATTTGTTATGCAGAGCAAATTTTTACAATGGCTACTGTATATTTAATGGGCACAGGCAGGCTGTATATGTTATTCAATGGGCAATGGCATTATTGGTATCTATTTTTATTTTTGAAATTTATCGGTAGCTGCTGCATTTCCCACCCTAGGCTTATACTCGAGTCAATAACTTTTCCAGTTTTTTGTGGTAAAATTAGGTGCCTCGGCTTATATTCGGGTCGGCCTATACTCGAGTATATATGGTAAATTGATAGGAGTGTAAAGAAAGTTACAGTTCAAATTCTTACAGGATAGACAAAGAGACGGATGGAGGAGGAGGAGGAAGAGGAGGAACACAAAGCTATTCAGTTTTCTGCAGACATCACTTGAAAGCACTAAATTTTCTACAGAAACTGTAAAAAGCTAACAATTGCAGTTTAGAAATGCAAGCTCTGAAGCCTTCTTAATTATAGTCAACACCTGCTAAATTAACGCTGGAAAAATTCAGTAATGGCCATCGGCTACATTAAGAAGCCCTCAAAACAGCTCTCTGTCCTCTGGTACCCCCACACACTCTCCTGAATGCATACAAACATCCTTTTTAGGTGCAGATGTAGAGGAAAAACATTCACTAGTTTACAAGGAAATATTTATACCGCATTGCTCTACTGAACTAGCAAGGCAGATTTTGGAAGCCTGAGCTGATGTACCTGTACTGCTAATGTTAGGGTTATTACTCTTTCTAAACTGTTCATTTTCTACATTTGTAGGGAAAAAAAGCAGCAATGCATCTCTTATTCAGGAGAGTTATGCATTTTCTTGATGTGGCTTGTTTTCACACCAAGGTTATTTATTCTCTTGGCAGGGAATGCTCTTTTTATAGCATCATGATCCTTCTGTACTGTACTTATAGTTTTTCCTCTGAGATGTTAGTAAACCTAGTGAGACCACATTAGGGGGAAGCAGAAGATCATGTAATGTTGGTTAATATATGCATGGTTTCGAAGGCATTGTATATCTTTAGCTTTCTTGCCATCCAAAATCACGGGCAAATCTACACCAGCTAGAATAATTCACAAATGGCTGGGATCACACACTGTTCTTAGCAAATTAATAATGGTTTATTGTTGGCTTGCTTGTTTATGGCTTTTTTTTATTATTTCCATTCCATTCTATACAATCACATGTTTACTGTGCATAACCGGGGCATATAACATTGAATAATAAACACAGCCCTCACTTATATAGAAAATGCCCTCTACAATACAAGCCCAATATACCTCCTTGGCCCACCATACACCCTCTTTCAACCCCCTCCAACTTTCATTCTTCCTTCTTACATACCCCTCTACTACCTACTTTCCCCCCCTCTATCACTCCCTCTCTTAATCCAATCCCTCCCTTCCTTCTCTTCCTCCTCTCTCTCTCTCTCCTCCTCTCTCTCTCACCCTCTCCACTCTCCTTCTTCTTTCACTCAACTCCTCCCTTTGGTGTACTTCTATTACCTTCCAATATATTCAGCTTGTTCTATTTTAACACTAACATTAAAAAGCCACAGTATACAAGTGGAATCATGTACTTTAGAATTTAACACATATTGTATTTCCCCCCTCCCCCCAAAACCCCACCTCCCTTCCATTAAGTTTATGGCTTAATGACTAGCAAGAATTGTTTGGTTGGAACGTTCCAAGTGGAACCAACAACAAACATTGCATTGTGGAATGCATTTATTGAAGAGTTCCTATTTTCACTCAACCAGCTTGCTACCTTCCATTCAACCTTCTATCAATTTCCCCAAAATTGCCAGCTATTTTTTCCATGTTCAGTGAACATACTTAGTCCTAATTAACTCATAGCAGCTTTTTTAAAATTCCCTTTGGCATTTTTTTTTATTTCTACAAACCATCCACAGCTTTATCTTGTTGATACTTCATTCTTGTTCTGACTCCCTCCTCCGTCCAGTAACGAATGCCGAGACAAGCTGAACTGGAATGTCACAGCACTTTATTAGCAAGAAACCAAAACCTCGGTGGCTGAAAGCCAAGCATAACAAACAGATAAGAACCTTGGCAGCAACTCAGACTACGACAGATAACAGCTTCTCCAGCGTTAGGAACGACGTTGACTCCTGCAAAACCAGGCTCCTCCCAGTCTCTCTTTAAATACAATCTTGAGAGGAGCCTAATTACAATCACCTGGGTCCAATTATCTTTTGTAACTGCGTAGCTGCTCTCTACGTCAATCTGCTCAGCGTTGCCGAGCATCCAGGACCACCTCGCTTGTCTCCTCCCCATTACTCCAATCCATGACGTCAGGATCACACTTCCTTCGGCTCTCACCGCTGCTCCATGCCTCAGGCGCCTCCTGGTGGCCAACCAACCTCTCTGTGCCCTGCTCGGAGTCGGAACCCTGTCCAGGGTCCTCCACCTCTTCTAGAGCCGACTCATAAGGCCCCTTGCTGGCGGAGTCTGTTTGCAGCTTCAACGGCTCCTGCTGGGCCACAACAGAAACCTATGGGTCATTTCTAGCCAAATTATTTTTGTACTCAATGTTGTCATCCTTCCATTGCTTTCATGTCATAAAGTCTTTTTATTGGTATATCATAAATCCTCTCTATGAACACATCACCCCAACAGAGGCTGGAAGGTACTCCAAAAGGTATTGCCTAATTGGTGAGATGGACAGCATATAAATTTAATAAATAAACGAAAGTACTAGAAATGGCACTCTTCAGAGAGAACACTTCAATTCCAGATATAGGATGAGAACAACCAACTCCTTCCTCGTGGATCTCAGAGAACAGTATAGGGTTGGATATCCTACAGAATCCGTAGGATCCTTGCCCAAATGCAGTTCCTAGGATTTTGCACGATGAAACGAGAATACCAATTAAATGAACATAAAAGCATTTTGAGTGTGTGTTTGAAAAGACACAATTCGGAAACTAGTATTAAGAAGTTGAGGGTTTTTTTGTTAGTTTTGAGGATGGTCTTCAGTATTAACCCAAGGTGTCTACTTGGGTTCCATCACAAATCCGCAAAGCCCTTATCCGCAGAGACATAAGCGTGAAGACTAATTCGCACCGTTCGAAGCGCTAAGGAAAAACGCGACCCTACCGCGATGACATAATCGCGGAGGGCAAATCCACGCATTCCCAAGCACTCAGTACCCTAAACCTAACCCTAACTCTAACCCTAACCCTAACCCTAACCCTAACCCTAAACCTAAACCTAAACCTAACCCTAAAACAAACCCTAAAACAAACCCCTAAACCTAATCCTAACCCTTACCTTAATTGAAATCGGCTTTCTGTCGCGGCGCCATTTTAAAGCGCCCTTCTGTTGCCACGCTGTTGTCGTGGCGGTGATGACGTGCAGTGATGACGTCACGGCTTTAGTGACGCGATTTTATCACCGCTATTTTGACGAGCACGGTTTTGTCGTGCCACGGTCTACTTGATGTGTCTATGGATAACTGTGCATTAGAAGAACCAGATAGTGCGACAAAATAATCTTTTGCATGTAGTCCTCGAATTAGGAGTACAATTGAGTGCAAATTTTTTTTGCTGCTAAATAAGGCAGTTGTTAAGTGACTTTTATGACATTTTTTTTTGCCACAGTTGTTAAACAAATCATTGCAGTTAAGTGACTCACGCGGTCATTAAGCAAATCTGGTTTCCTCCATTGACTTTGCTTGTCAGAAGCTCCTGGGAAGGTTACAAATGGTTATGGCGTGGCCCATAAATACATGCCAGTTACCAAGTGCTTGAATTTTGATCACATGACACGGGGATCCTGCAACAGTTGTAAGTGTGAATTCTGATCATGTCACTTTTCCCCCCACTGCAATATAATTTTGAACCAGTGGTGGGTTTCAAAAATTGTTCGAACCTACTCTGTGGCTGTGGCCTCCTTTGTGGGAGTGGCTTGCCACCCATGGGACCGGATATGAAGATGCCGACGACACTTGTCAGAACCACCTTAAATTACCTCACACACAGCACTGGCATGCATAAGAATATGATGTAAACTTGTTTTTTAAAAGGCATCTTTGGTTTGCGTTAAAACAACTTCAACACACGCAATGTTCTGATTGCACCACAAACGCAGTAGTCATCCTTACCTTTCACAGAGGCACTGAGTTTTATAAACATGAGCATGAGAGTGTAGAATAATCATATCCAAGGACCAGTGGTGGGTTTCAAAAATTTTTGGAACCTCTTCTGTAGGTGTGGCCTGCTTTCCAGGTCCACTGGTGGAACCTCTTCTAACCGCTTCAGTAGATTTGACGAACCGGTTCTACCAAATAGGTGCGAACTGGTAGGAACCCACCTCTGTTTTGAACAGTCTGTAAGTGAACGGTTGTAAGTTGAGGACTACCTTAATTATACTTCTTTTAGTAGAAAATAAATTTAGAGATTTTTTTTTTAATAGAGCATAGGTAGTGAAAAAAAACAACTTTCTGGGAATAGATTGCTAGTATAAATTTTATTTTGGAAGTGCCACATCACATGGAACCTTGATACCAGAAAATGAACTATCAATCAGTGCCAATGTTAAAAGCTTCCTTTGCTTGTTTGGCTTTTATAAAAACCAGAATTAAACCCCACATTAAAGCAGAAAGCTATTTATACAATAAAAGTCACCTTTATGACTCTCCAGAATGTCATGCTACTCTCCAAACTTTATTTCAGAGGATCCACCAGTATTTCAAAGAAGATTGTGCAGATGCTGGAGGAGCCTGAAAGGCATAATGAGAATTGTCCCCTTCTAGTTTGTTAAAATAAGCAGTATTGTACCTTCACCGGACCTACTTAATTGGATTTCATCTGATATCCTTGGATATTTCTATGAATTAGTTATTTACAGTGTCATTGCAGTGGCTTAGGAATCCACATTGTTCATCCTCTTCCCCGCGATGATGACCTTGTTCTGTCTCAAGGTTGCTATTTATACAGCCTAATTCACTGTTTTCCATATTAAAAACACTCATCGCACAAAGCAAGGAAGACGGGGGGGGGGGGGGGGGAAGAAAATCTGGATAATTGGGGCTTAGCCACATCTGGGCTGCAAGCATGCCGATGGCCACCGGATGGCAGCAAAGAGATATAGAAAATGCCATTTTGCGACTATCTCGGGATATTTGTGGCACCCTAGGATAATGCAGCCTGTTGAGTTCTGCTAAGGATCACGAATGGGGAAAAGCTCTTTTTTCTCGATTTTTACTTGGTGAGCCGGCCCTGGAAACTCCACACAAGGCATTTTTTCCTTTTTTCATACAAATTTTTGCTTGTGGGGAACTTCATGAGGTATTTAGAGGCCTCCCATTGTTGTTTGCCCAACTGCGTCTCTGCAGAAGACCTTCAGTTTCTGTGACTGCTTGCCATGAACCTAACTGGTCAAAAGAAAAAAGAAATTCAGGCATTGCTTAATGTGTAAGAGCCGAGGTGGCGCAGTGGTTAGGGTGCAGTACTGCAGGCCACTTCAGCTGACTGTTATCTGCAGTTCGATGTCGTAAATATCCTAAGCATAAAATCCTGAATAAAAGGGAATGTTTTGTTATCATATTTATTTTATCTGAAAAACATTTTATGTTTTGCTGAAATTTCCTGACTTTTAAGCATTGGTATAAACAAGACGCACTGTTCTGTCTAGCTCAATATTCTGTGTATGGCCCAGAGGTGGATTTCATATAATTTTACCACTGGTTCTCGGTGAATGCTCGCTTTGTGAGCGCATGCGCTTTCTGCACATGTGCTTTCTCCCGTGCACGGCTTGCATGCATGCACACAGCTTAGAAAACGTGGCTAAATAGGATGTAGAGTTGGGGTGGGTGGGCCCACAGTCACCAATACTGGTTTGCCTGAACCGGTCGGAAACGGCTGAATATTTCTCTTATTTTTTCTTTAAAACTAGGATATGTTAAGTATATTGATATAGAAGCATAAATACCATCAACATAGATTGGAGTTTGCTCAGAAGCGGAAATACACCAATGGGAGGAAGAGTGGGAAACAGAAAGGAGAAGAAAGATGGGAAGAGAGGGATAGGAGAGAGGGTAAGGGGGGAAGATGAGGAGGATAAGGAGGAGTGGAATGTAGAGAGAGGAGAAGGAGAAAGGAAGGGGAAGTAGAGTAGGAAAGGATGATGGAGGGAAGAAAGGAGGTGGGAGAGAGGTAGAAGAAAGAGGTGTATGGAGAGCAGAAGAGCTAATAATGGATTTTTATCTTTCTGGGCGTTGATGACAAGAGGAACTGATGTAATTACTACTTAATACAATAGGATACTGGCTATGTAATAGTATACATGTGATTGTATGTTATGAAAATGGAAAATAAAAAAGTATTTGATTGGGAAACGGCTGAATATTACCACTGGTATGGCTTAAATATTTCTTTCTAATCTGAAAATTCAGTTCTGTACATTCTCTACTGGACTACTGCAACGTGCTCTACATGGGGCAGCCCTTGAAGAGTATTCGGCGACTTCAGCTTGTCCAGAATGCAGCCGCGCGAGCGATCGTGGGTGCACCTCGGTTCACCCACGTAACACCTATCCTCCGCGAGCTGCACTGGCTGCCTATTGGTCTCCGGATACGCTTCAAGGCGCTAGTCGTCACTTATAAAGCCCTTCATGGTATTGGACCTGGGTACTTGAGAGACTGCCTGCTGCCAATTACCTCCACTAGACCAATTAGATCCCACAGACTAGGCCTCCTCCGAATTCCATCCGCCGGCCAGTGTCGACTGGCGACTACCCGGAGGAGGGCCTTCTCTGTGGCTGCTCCGACCCTCTGGAACGAACTCCCCGTGGAGATTCGCACCCTCACCACCCTCCAGGCCTTCCGCATATCCCTTAAAACCTGGCTGTTCCAACAGGCCTGGGGCTAAAGATTCGCTGCCCCTATCTCGAATGGTGTGATTGTTGCGCTTTTTAATTATGTATTGTTTTGTGTTGTTGTCAAACTGTCTGTATCCCCCCCTTCCCTTGTTTGAGTTGTGAGCCGCCCTGAGTCCCCTTAGGGAAAAGGGCGGCATACAAATGAAATAAAACTCTAAACTCTAAACTCTACGTGCAAGCCCCATTCATTTTAGTAGGGTCTGCTATCAGCTGAGCAGGGTATAGGAGATTTTTAGTTATAATCCTTTATTTCTTTTCTTAGTAATACAGTTCATCAATGTAGCAGGACTTACTTCTGAGTCGGTATGAATAAGACTCCTTCTAGTAAAGAAGACCGGTCAGTAATTCGTTAGCCTGCTTTTGTTTGATTTATATCAAGTTTGACTACTGTGGGTCTCTTGTCTCTGAAGCTAATATAATTAAATCCTATTAACACATCAGGAAAAAAAAAATCCTATAATAGGCACACATGGCTTTGAAAAGCAGCTAATTCCTGAGCAGATTTAATATCCTTAAATTAGGCAAGTGTGAATAGGAGGATGAATCTTATTAAAACCTTAAATCTTATTATATTTGAAAATTATTGGTTTCTTAATGTAATAAATTATCCAATACAGATTAGAGCAAATAATATATCTTAGCTTCACATAATTCCACTCCATAACAAGTGATAAACGAAATTAAGTATCACCAGAGAGCTGAAAAGGGAAGGTTTTTTAGAAGTCTCTTTGCGCACAAATGAAAATACCTAAATAATTTCGAGAAATACTTTTTTTATTTTATTTTATCAATTTCATATATACATCCACAATTATATGATCTCATAACTGTTATTAATAATATGTATTTATAACAATTTTCCCCTACAGTTGACAATATACTTGAAGATTGCTTTCTTAACATCCCATAGATCCATCTTATCTTACAACGGTCCTACTTCTTCTTCCCTCCCTCTTTCCTTCCCTCGTTTCTTCTCTCCTACTCCCCTTCCTTCCCTCCTTCCTTCCCTCCCTCCTTCCCCTTCCCTCCTTCTCTCCTTCCCTCCTTCCTTCCCTCCTTCCTTCCTTCCTTCCCTCCTTCCTTTTCTCCTTCTCTCCTTCCTTTCCTCCTTCCTTTCCCCCTTCCTTCCCCCCTTCCTTCTCTCCTACATTCCCTCCTTCCTTCCCTCGTTTCTTCTCTCCACTCCTTCCTTCCCTCCCTCCTTCCCTCCCTCCTTCCTACCCCCTTTCTTCTCTTTCTTCTTTCCTTCCTTCCTTCCTCCTCT
This sequence comes from Thamnophis sirtalis, assembly GCF_051295495.1. Lineage (NCBI taxonomy): Eukaryota > Metazoa > Chordata > Lepidosauria > Squamata > Natricidae > Thamnophis > Thamnophis sirtalis. The sequence continues at coordinate 8,052,662 of NW_028261387.1, forward strand.
CCTTTCCCTCCTCTCCTTCCCCTTCCTCCCCTTTACCCTTCCCCTCTTCTTCCCATTCCTCCCCTCTTTCCTACTCTTACATTCCCTCCCATTCTTCCTCTGCCTTTCCCTTTCGAGAAATACTTTTGGAATGAGATGTATATACATAGGGCAGAACCTGGGCCCACTTCCTTCTCTGCAAAGTGGATAATCTAAAATAACTGGGGCATTTTAAAATTTCATACGGACTCAAAGAAAAAAATCATACAGCTATGTTGGTAGAGATGGGTTCCTTTTCAAGAAGGCGAATGCCATCTGCCACCCATTCTGCTGATAAAGCTGGAGCACCGAACAATGAACCAACTGGAGGACTAAAACATAGATGGGAACTTTTAAAATATTATCTAAAGGGGTTGATTATTCTAAAAACAAATGTCGGCGTTGCCCTTTCTTTTTCACGTCAAGCTTTATATTAGCTATTCTATCCCATATTTGTCTTTCTGCCTATTCACCCCATCTAGCTTCTGTTCCTGCATTTTGGCGCAGCATGGATGAGTAACTCGGGGAGGGCCTATTGGCCTACTCATGACTTTCCAACATGGGAAACTGGTCTACACACTCAGTAAATGATAACAATGCTGCCTTTGTATTCGGGCTTTGTGATATCTGCATCTAATACTAAAAGAAGGCAGTCTTTTCCTTCTTTTAATATTAATGTGATAATATGACATCGCCAGTGTTCCAAGTAGCCCGATAGTCTAGATATGAATTCAGCAGCAGTTTCTCAAGGCTTTGAGCTGTAGGAAGTTATCACGCAGCCCTCTCCCAGAAAAATGAAATATCCTAGGAAATATCGAAAAGGCAGAATATTTCTCTGGATGTGAAAAGAAAGAAGCATGTTTTAAAAGACAGAATAGCTTGCCTGTAGCTTCCTGCCCATTCCCACTTTGTTAATGGGCCATTAAGAAGGCCAAGCTAGTCCACTTTACATAATAAAGAATTCTCTACTTCAGCTACAGGAAGGCATGATAATATTGGCCCCAACTGACCACATGGCATCTGAGAACTCAACCAAACCTGGATTCAAAATGCAGCCTAGAGAGTTGCCCCGGCATGGCCCCATGGGAGTCTGACAACCAATCAGAATACATTTCTTACACAGGAACAGGAAACAGAGAGGTGGGACTGAACAGGTTATAAAAAGCCTAGCAAGCCCCTCCCTCAGTCCTTCTCTTCTTCTCCACCAACATTGAAGCATGCGATCACCTTTTCTGTTCAGGACTCAAGCCATGTGGTCCTGTCCACCAATAAACCATCTTTCCAAGCAGCCTCCATGTCTCCAGTGTCTTTTTCCCCACTTGGAGCCGAACCCAGAAGGACATTTCTTTCATCAGAGCAATACTGGTTCTCATAGATAGATCTTGATGTCCCCTGCCTGCAAAGTTCTACCATAAACATCAATTGTATCAACATGAATCCTAGTTGTATTTTAGGATTTCCTTCTTCTGTCCCATCTCCACCATATTTTCTTAGCCATTTATAACAAAAAGATTCACTATTTATTTTTGATTTCTACCAGGAAAGGAAAGGAAAGGAAAGGAAACGAAAGGAAAGGAAACGAAACGAAAGGAAAGGAAAGGAAAAGATTGGGATAAGATATTTTTGATCTTGGTCTTGATCTTGGAGTTAAGATTTCAGACACCACTAACTTTGTAATCAGGATTTCATCAATGTGGAATATAATTAACAGGATTATATTCTGCAACATCTATCTACCCCAATTAGATCAAATGATGTAGTCTCTTTCCCTTCAATTATTCAGCGTTAAGATTGGCAAGAAAAACAAGTTTGCATTTTAAAATTAAAAAAAAGAGAAAGCCACTGGTTTCCGTGGAAAGGAACATGAATGTGTTTTCAGAGTTTGAGGGTTTTATAAAAGAAAGAAGTGCAGTCATGATACTATTAAGACTGTCGGGAGACAGCAGACATTGGACTTGATTTTTCTCCCCCCTGCAAGTCTACTCGTCTCTCTCTCTCTCTCTTTTTTTTTTCATCTCAAATTTGAAGAAAAGCCACCTGCTTCTATTCTTTCAACATCAATATACACCTGGGATTGCTGGGACTTACATTTAGGCTTTGTGTCTCCCTTTTCTTATCTCCTTCTGGTCCGCTATTGTAAAGGCAGGCTTCAGGTTCAAGGAACAAGCTGAAAAGCTTTCGGTGCTTCAGAAGTAAGTTCACTTCATAGACAACAGAGTGGGAAGCAAAGCATTTGCCAGTGTAGTGAAGGAACTTAGGGAGACACAGTAGGATACGGAAACTATTGCCCGTTTCTGAATGTCTTACATATATCAGCCAGCATAAAGAAAACTCTCTCCTTCTGTTTTTGGGTTGTTTCCCATAGGTGACTCTGAACACAGCCTTCCTTTTCTTTTTCCAGAAAGAAAGCTGGTGCACCTTTGATTCATCCCTCTTGGGGGTGAAGTTCTGAGGGGTTGTAGGATTGGAGGTTGCAACTTTTAATGAAAGGAGTAGGAAAACTCTTGGTACAGCTTGCAGGGAAGTGTCTATAAAAGCAATAACTGACAAATTTTGCAAGCAACAATAGGGACACACTGATTTTTTGCTGTCTTTTGTTGTTTTTATCGTTTGGACAGGTTGCTTCTGGAGTTCCTCATGGAGAAGTTGGTTGGAGTTTGATTGGGAGACGATTCAGAGTTATCGGAATGTTAACTTGCTGAAGAGAGACCGGCTAACTTAGGAAGCACCGTCTTTCCCCGAAAATAAGACTGGGCCTTATATTAATTTTTGCTCCACAAGATGCATTATTTCTGGTTAGGTCTTTTTTCCCTGGGGAAACATGTAGCATTGATCACAAAAACACTGGACTCCACTGGACATTGTTTGAAATTTCCATGATTTTGAAAGCCTCACCCTTATATTGTCTTCTTATCTGATCAGGGCACAATGTTTTTGCAAGGATGCCCAAATTCAAATGTGATATCAGATGCATGGTTTCCACCAGTGGTGGGTTTCAAAAATTGTTCGAACCTACTCTGTGGGTGTGGCCTCATTTGTGGGAGTCGCTTGCCACCCATGTGACCGGATGGGAGTGGCTTGCCACCCACGTGACCGGATATGAAGATGCCGTCGACACTTGTCAGAACCACCTTAAATTACCTCTCACACAGCACTGGCATGCATAAGAATATGATGTAAACTTGTTTTTTAAAAGGCATCTTTGGTTTGCGTTAAAACAACTTCAACACACGCAATGTTCTGATTGCACCACAAACGCAGTAGTCATCCTTACCTTTCACAGAGGCACTGAGTTTTATAAATATGAGCATGATAGTGTAGAATAATCATATCCAAGGACAAGGGGTGGGTTTCAAAAATCTTTGGAACCTCTTCTGTAGGTGTGGCCTGCTTTCCGGGTCCACTGGTGGAACCTCTGGCCTCCTGCAACCCTATGCCAGTGAAAATGGAGCTGGGGGGGGCTGTGTACACCCCTCCTGGGCCCTATTATCGGCTGCAACAGGCCTCCTGCAGCCCTCTGCCAGCGGCCCACCAGAGCTCCATTTTCTCTGGCAGAGGCACCGGGGGTCCGGTCCTTTGCTGTTTCCAGATCTGACCCATGGCGGCCCTATGGGTCAGATCTAATCACTCTGCAGGCCTGATCCGGCCCCCGGGCCTTCAGTTGGACACCCCTGCTCTATAGACACTACTTTTTCATTCTCCTTCTAAGTCAGAGAGGACAAATTGGTTTTCTTTGGAGACTGGATTTTTGGAATATGTGAACTCCTTACAGATGTTTTTCCATCGACAGATGTAATTAGCTGATATTCAAAAAAAATTTGCAATCACATTAGGAGGCCTGGGCAGTAATAGGAACCCAATAAATATTGAGCTGCAAAGCTCAGATTTCTTATGGCAAGCAAATGTTACAAGTAACCATAGAACCAAAGTTCTATGTATTTCCGAATATTTAATATTCCTTCGTGTTGAAGAACAGTTGTTTGGAGAAAGTGTAAATTAACCAGTGGAAATCAAGTTATTGAAGGTGAACTGTTAAACGGGAAGGATCAGTCCCCAGAGCTGTGAGATTGGCTATTATCATATTCTTGAACCTTTCCGTTCTAGGCATTTTATTGCCTTTCAGTTTTTCATGCACTCAGCATTATAGCCTGATTGAATCTGTTATGTTGTTTCGGTTTACATGATTGATTTTCGGTTACATTCAATTGCATATTTGATTCTTTGATAGTCTGCTTGCGTATTCTTACATTAATTCTTAAGTAGACATTGGTAAATATTGTGATTATTGTATTGATTTAATATTGATGAAAATTGCCATTTTCCTGCAGTGAATCTACTTGAGCCCATTCTTAGATTGATTCATAAGCATAGTTTCAGTTCCAGCACAGGGTTGGAATATATTTAATGAAAAACAGATATTATTTCCCTTCCACATTTTGCTATCTGTAAAGTATAAAATTACAAGCGTTTTTTTTAAATAAACAAGCGGCCAAATTTCTCCATCCAAATTAGCATCCTGCACTTTCCATTGATATTATTTATGATATAAATGCCTAGAACAATTAAAGAAGACGAGTTGTAGATAACAATTAAAATTCATTTGTTTGAGTTGGGGTAATTCTGACAATTTAAGAGGCACAAGTTGTGAAATTAAGTGGATGTCCGTTCAACAGAGCAAGAACGTCTGGAAGTCATATATACTTCACAATTTAGAAAGGTTTATTTTATTCACTTGATGACGGTCCTTTATTTTTTTTTAGAATAGAATAAAATAGAACAGAACAGAATCTGTAAGGGACCTTGGAGGCAGTGACATGCAGTCAGGGGAAGCAGGGAAGACAGGGCCTCACCACTGTCATCGTGAAAAAGAAAAACAAATTTAAAAGGAAAAAGGCAGAGGTAGTTGCTGCCAGAGTCACAGTGGATGACTCTGCTTAGTGCTTAACTGTAGGTGGAGGCGAGAAAACCATGTGCCTCCTTTAGTCTATCTTTATGATCACTTGAGCAGAGTTAAGCAAGGGTTAAAAGGCGAAAAATTCCTTATGCAAAGGAGGCACGTGTTTCTCTCGCCTCCTCCTGTAGAGGGCGTTTTTTTAAGAGGCTTTTTTTAAACAGTTAAGCAGAGCCATCCATTGGGGACTCTGGCAGCAGCTAACCCAGCCTGACATTGCCTTTTTCCTTTTTCCTTTTTTACATTTTCATGATGGCAGGCAAGAGCAGAGTTGAAATCCTCTGAGACACAGCTGGAAAAGGTATGTAGGTCCTGGGTCGGAGGGAGAGAGGAGGAATTCAAAATTATTGTAATTATTGTAACTTTATGGCCAGAAGGCGTGCCGGCACTTTAAAGTGCATGCCGCCGCGCCGGCCATACAGCGGGACACATCCTGCTTTATGGCCGGAAGGCGCACCAGCACTTTAAAGTGCCGGTGCGCCTTCCGGCCATATTGCGGGTCCCTTCCGGCCATACAGTGGGAAACTTTAAAGTGCATGCCGCCCAGGGGTGGGTTTCTCGCCCCGTTCCAACCGGTTCGGTTGGAACGGGGCCGGCGGCATCCTCGTGCATGCGCGCGGCGCACGCATGCGTACTAGCATCTGTGCGATGCTCCAGCTGCTCCTGGAGGATCGCGCAGGTGCTGTATGCGTCCTGCGCATGCGTGGAAGTGCAGAACTCGTCAAAACCGGGTAAGGAGCGCAGGCGGGCGGGTGGGCCAGCTGCCGTTCCCGGAAATTACTTACTTCCGGGTTCGCCGACCAACCGGTTCGCAGGGACTGCCGCGAACCGGTTGAAACCCACCCCTGATGCCGCCGCACCGACCATACATCTACTGAAGCAGGAGATCCTATATTTTCACCCCCTGCTCAATTTTAGAAGGCATTGAATCAATTTGTTTCTTTATTTGCTCAGATAGTTTGGAAATTATTGAGTTTGGAGTGTAGAGCTCAGTCTCTGGTTAATATCTGGTAGTGAAACTATTTTTTCCCCCTCAAATCACTGCTCTGTGGCTTTTATTCAAATTTTTAAAAGCAGTTTGATTTTCTTCTTGATTTTTTTTCCACCACTGGGCTTGTAATCAAACTCCAAGTACTTCAAAACCACTTGGTTTGTGGGAAACCTGGTTAAAAGGAGAAAAAAAAACCAACCTCTATTTGTTTCATTCTTGAGAAGGACACTTTTTTGTACTTCTCCTGCAGATGCTTCTATTTGTAGGTCTGGACAGCTGTACTCTGCAGGGCTGTTTTTGTAAACTGGATGGGCTGCCCAGACCTGATCAAACGGAGGCAGATGGTAAGTCTTTTAAGTAACAATAACAGAGTTGTAAGGGAACCTGGAGGTCATCTAGTCCAATCCCCTTCTCTTACAGGAGACCTATGCTATTTCTGATAGATCGCTGCATTTTGCTCTGGGAGGCGGGGGGGGAGGGTTGGAGGGGTGCGGGGTTGGGATGGAGAGTTTAGTTTAGTTTAGTTTAGTTTAGTTTATTTGTCTTGTATGCCGCCCACTCCCGAAGGACTCCGGGCGGCTCACAATAGACAAGGGAAGGGGGATAAATAGACACAGACAACACTTTAAAAAAATGCAACATTCACAGTTTCCACGGGGCTGGATGTTTCACAAGCCACCCGGCCTGCTGGAGCAGCCAGGACTTGGTGGCTTTGCGGAAGGCCGGGAGGGTAGTAAGGGTCCGGATCTCCATGGGGAGGTCATTCCAGAGGGCTGGAGCTGCAACAGAGAAGGCCCTCCCCCGGGGAGTCGCCAGCCGACATTGGCTGGCAGATGGAATCCGGAGGAGACCTAACCTGTGAGATCTAATCGGTCTATGGGAGTAATCGGCAGGAGGCGGTCTCTCAGGTACCCAGGTCCGATGCCATGTAGGGCTTTATAGGTAACGACCAGCACCTTGAAGCAGGTCCAGAGACTAATGGGTAGCCAGTGCAGCTCGCGGAGGATAGGTGTGACATGGGTGTACCTGGGTGCACCCACAATCGCTCGCGCGGTTGCATTCTGTACTAACTGAAGTCTTCAAACACTCTTCAAGGGCAGCCCCATCTAGAGCATGTTACAGTTACAGAGGGAAGGGGAAGGGGAAACGATTGTAAAATCTATTAAAACTCTTTAATAATAAGACGCTTGAGAGGGGAAGAAGAAAGGAGGAAGGAGAGTAGGAAAGAAGAAGGTAGAGAAGGGAGGTTGAGAAGATGGAAGGAGCAAGGTTGTTGCAAAATATGATGGAGGGATGGGGTGACAAGAAAGTGACCCAAACTATATTCTATATATTTGTAAGAAAATAATGATAAAGATTAATGATGAATAGATAAATGTTAATAGCAATTATAAAAATGTGCATTTGTGAATGAATTTGAAATGGAAAAATGAAAAAAAACTTTTTATGATGAGTCCTATGCTATTTCTGATAGATCGCTGTCCAGTCTCTTCTTATAAACCTCCAGTGTTGGGGCGCCCCCATTCAATAAAATTAATGGGACTGACCTGAAGATTCGGACACACCCCATTATATAAAACACTGTTCTAGCAGGAGTCTTTAAAAGCTGGTGTTTCAGAAGGTGTCTGTTACAAGGTAACTCTTGTTCTCTATAATCAGGGGTGGGCTGGTATGGGTTCGCCCAGGTTCAGGAGAACCAGTGGTGGGATTCAAATAATTTAACAACCGGTTCTCGGCCCTAATGAGCAGCTGGGTAGGCAGGGCTCAGTGGTCATGTGATCGTGTGGGCATGGCCAACTCAACGTTACTCACGTTGATGGGCGCTTCGCCTTAGCTGTTACAATGTAATAAGGGTTAACCGGAGAGGCGGTTTCTGTAAGCAGGGCAATAAAGATTAGGCTAGAAACAACACCAGAATGTTTCCTTCCTGCCTTCCTTACAGGATTAGTCCTGTAAAGTGGGGGGAAAAACAATAGGAGATTTCTTCCAACAATCGGTTCTCCGAACTGCTTAGAAAGTTAACAACTGGTTCTCCCGAATAGGTGTGAACCGGCTGAATCCCACCACTGAGGAGAACCCATAGCTAACGTTATGTCCAGTTTGGAGAACCTCCAAATCCCACCCCTGGCTGGCTCTGCCCATGACGCCCTGCCCCTGCTACTCCCAGGAGTCACCACGTGGCCCGTTTTGGATATGAGGTAAGTGCAGGGCCCATGCGGAAACTCGGGGAGGTGGAAAAACAGGCCTCGATAGCCCGGGGGAGGAAGGAGAGGCTCGAGGAAAACTTCTGGAGCCTGGGGAAAGTGAAAATGCCCCCCTGCCATGGTGCAGGAGGGCGACTAGGCCAGGCCCACCATGCTCACACCCACCCAGAAACCCAGCAGAGAACCTGTTGCTGAAATTTTTGAAACCCACCCGTCTATAATCCCAAAGTATATAAAATGGTATAATCAATTTAAATTATAAGAAGGCGGTTTCCAGTTGAGTGATAGGTAAAAAATTCAGAAAGGCAAGAGCATTGCGAGCTAACTCCTCTGATGGGCTTCTCTTCAAGCAATGCCTGGAATGTTGTCAATATTTTAATTTTGGATTCCCGCAGAAAGGGAATTTCAAAAACCATTATGGGGGCAATTAGAAAGCTATTATTTATCCCCCCTGAAATTCTAGCAGAGACTTTTGTTCTTTTTTTTTTTCCAGCTGAAAATTAGTCAAATCCGCATCTATTCCCCCACCTCTTACATTAAAAGCTGCAAGGTAAGATGTTAAAGGCAAGCTTTTTTTTTTTTTTTTTGTATTTAGGTAAAAAAATGGCATTAATAATCTGGAACAGTTTATTATTGTCAATTCCTTCCAAACAATTGCTGCATTGTAAAATGAAATAAGACTGCCTGAAAGGCAATATATTCAGTTAAAGCAGCTTTTGATCTCTCAATAGGGAGCTGATGTATTAGCAGTTTCTGAAACTCCTAAATTACTTTTTAACTGGAAGAGTTTTTGGAAAAGCTTAAAACCTACAGCTCATTGCAGCTGAAGAACAGTGCTAAGAAAAATATTGATAATCTGGGAGCATGCAGAATAGCCTGTCTTAACCAAACAGCCTATTTTAGCAAATCAACAAGCAGATAAACTAGACTTTTAAGGAATGTTTTATACATATATTAAATATGAGCTCAGCCTGAGACGATTTAATAAAAAAAATATTTTTCATGTTAATTGGTCAAACTCATCTCAGCTGAATTTTAAGAGTTGGGTGCCAATCTTTTTATGATGGAAATACAATATATACGAGGGTACTTTGGCACATATGATTTGAGTGCGATCTATGATTGCTCTGCTTGAGCTAAAATCCACATTTTTATTTATTTTTAATTTAATTTTCTAGAGCTGTCCATCTCAGTCAGTGACTTACCATTCAAAAATATATTACAATTAAAATATTAAAAACATTTTAAAACCAGAAAAACAATAACGTTCAAAATAAATATACATTGTTGTTAATGACATTGGAAAGAAAATAAGGTTTAATGATGCTAGTAGGATAGAGAACTACATATTGGAAACATGGGATATATTGCTTTATGAAACATTTAGAATTTTTCAAGCTTGGAGCTATAGCTAAACACATAATTTTGCATTGTTAAAAGAAATTACCAGGGCAGACCTAAAAGGCTACATTAAACAAATATTTTAATTCTCATTCTTTGAATAAGTTGTTTACTGATGTAATGGTAATATTCATCAAGAGGTGGCGCAGTGGTTAGGGTGCAGTACTGCAGGCCACTTCAGCTGACTGTTATCTGCAGTTCAGCGGTTCAAATCTCACCGGCTCAAGGTTGACTCAGCCTTCCATCCTTCCGAGGTAGGTGAAATGAGGACCCAGACTGTGGGGGCAATATGCTGACTCTGTAAACCGCTTAGAGAGGGCTGAAAGCCCTATGAAGCGGTATATCAGTCTAACTGCTATTGCTATTGCTATTGCTATTTATGTGGGTTTTAAAAGCTATGTAACTTTTAAACCTTTAGATGGTCTTTCCCCTGTTCCTTCCGTTATATTTTGTGTGTGCATATATACCCCACAATTTTTTTAATGTATATACACAAAGTATTTTTCTTCTTTTATATTATAGCAACAAATAAAATTGAATAATATTAACAACAACAAATCAGGAGGTTGGATGCGATGGCTAAATTACTCATGATCACCTTTTCATAATGTGAAAACTCCCAATGAAAATTTGATGGTTCAATTAAAATGTAAGCTTAGATTTAAACAGAACTACTATATGAAATGCTAAACCACAGGTGGAAAAGCACCTTAAAGTATATTTCAAATATTACTGGCAGACCTCCCCCCCACAAAAAAGGGGAGGGGATATTCCCCATTTTTCTCAGATGATAACCAAAAAAAAGTTAAACTGTCTGAACCTGGGAGTCAGTTTGGTGATGCAGTTTTGTTGGCAAGATTCATTGATCCCTTCCTAGGGCTGAAAGTGAGTGACTGGCCCAGGTTTCCCAGCTAGCTTTGTGCCTAAGGTGGGTCTCGAACTCACAGTCTCTGGTTTCTAACTTGGTGACTTAACCACTGCAATGAACTGGCTTTTTTGTTTAAGCTTAACTCATTTCAAATATATCTCCTTAAACACCACCACCCCCTGCCCCAGCATAGACTGCTAATATCACTTCATCATCAACACACCCACTTTGTTAACACTTTTCCCATTCCTGCTCTAGTTCTAAGAATCTTTATCAATTCCATAAGCAATTACATTAGTAAGAAAACTAAGAAAAACTTGTATGTGATTTTGCATGTCTAATGTTTCATAAAAGGACCGGAAAATGCCAACTTCATTGTTTTTGACTAAAGTTTGATTGATGGGATAGCTTTTCATTCTGCTTGGTCAAATAATGCCAGGAGAGTAGAGTAGAGTAGACCTCTCTCTCATCCCAAATATGGAAGAAGCTGGCTATTTCTTCAGCAGCTCAAAAAGCAGGCAGAAGCATTTTCTCCAAAGTTTACATTTTTTTTTAACTTTGGCAAGGCACATGGGCAGGAATTTGTGATGGAGAATATGGAGAAAGGAGGGGGGGGGGTTCCCTTATTGTTCATCCGTTAAACAAGAATTTAAATCTCCAGAGTCAATGCAGAAAAGCAATCTATTTTCTGAAGCTGGACCACATCTAATCACATAACTTCTGAAGCATGAAATTCCACTTGACCTACTCATGTTTTCACAGCATCAGATGTATGCTGGCATGAAGAAAATGTTCACAGCTCATTTTTAGAACACCCATAGGCTATGTTATGTGAAAACCTGCCTGTTTTCTTGCAGCTTGATCTGGAAAAGCAGACTCAGTCTTTGCGAGAAGCACTTGGTGTTCTGTACAGAGTTTTTTTTTTTAAAAGTGTTTGCTGTACAATATTTTTGGGGGGATTGGAATTCTCAAAGAATATGGTGGATCTTCTCCTGGAATATATCCTGCTACCTTATTTGATCTCCATTCCCATTTTTCAGTTCCAAAAAATAAATAAATCTAGAATTAAAATTTTTGTTATAGACGTTGCTTCAGGTTTGGGATTTAATCATGGATTATGAAACAATGTTCATCAAAAGCCAGTTTGGGCTAGTGATTAAGGCACCAGTGTAGAAACCAGTAGACTGTACGTTCTGGGCATGAAAACCAGCCGGGTGACTATGGCCCAATCACCAGGAGACTGGGAGTTCTAGTTCCATCTTAGGCATGAACGCCAACTGGGTGACTTTTGACCAGTCATCCTCTCTAAGCCCAGTTCACCTCAGAAGGTTGTTCCTGTGGTGAAAATAGGAGAAGGAATGAATAGTAGATAAGTTTGCCGAGGTGGTGCAGTGGTTAGAGTGCTGTACTTCAGCTGACTGTCATCTGCAGTTCGGTGGTTCAAATCTCACCGGCTCAGGGTTGACTCAGCCTTCCATCCTTCCGAGGTGGGTAAAATGAGGACCCAGACTGTGGGGGCGATATGCTGACTCTGTAAACCGCTTAGAGAGGGCTGAAAGCCCTATGAAGCGGTATATAAGTCTAACTGCTATTGCTATTGCTATTGCCATCTAGAGTTGTTTATAAAAATAATAAAGGTGGCATATAAATAAATAAAATCAGAACAATATTCATTTCATAGAATATTTGACATCCAAAACTCCTTCTTAGGTATTATTATATCTTCTTACTCCAATGGTTTGTTATGCTGCAAACGCTAATTCTTGCTCAGCTACATCAGATGGCAACTTCCTTTTTTGGTCTAGATTGCACAATGGATGTTACCTGGCAGGAGGAAGGGAAGGGGGGGGGGAGAAGAGACAAGTGTTAAAGCTATTGCGCGCTGATGGAATTCATGATAAACAACAGCTTTAGAGAGACTTGATTCAGCTGAAGAGGTTTACTTCCTTTGTAAACTAACCAGTGAACTCCTGGGATTAATCTACAAGGTCACGACATCCAAGGTGATTTAACACAGAAAAATGGTTTTTTTTTTTTTGGAAATGAGCCAGAAAAATGCTCCCTGAGATAACTTTGACAACGAGCAAGGGATTAACAGAGGGCAGTTTTGTCTATTCCCACCTCCTGGAAAGGGTTGCTGGACAATTCGGGTGATCGGCCAACCTGACAAGGCAGATAAGCCCTTTGGTCAAAATCCTTCTGTTCTGCCAAAAAAAGCACAGAGAGGAATGATCGTGGGGGCATGTCTGTGCATCTCTTTCTAAAAAGGAAACCCAGAGACTACCACACTACATGCATTTTAAAGGTGGAGCTGATTTGAGATATCTGAGGGCACAGTTTTTGTGGCTGTGTGTGTGTGTGTGTGTGTGTCTAAGGGATGTGGCTGTTCCTCAAGTGAGAAATATTTGCTCTGTAGTGTCCTTCGAGTCAGAGATTGCGCTGTTTCAATTATCTTGAGGAGATGGTGTTTGTATATGGAAGAGAATGTTTGTTCTCTGAAGCTGTCTATGTCTCTGGTATTTTGTTTTATAGTCTTATTTTAATAATTTAAAGGCAGAGCAGAACCTGAGGTTTTTATTTTTATTTCATAGGCCTAAGCTAGCTTTCCAATTGGTTTGGTTTGGCTTATTGGATTTATATGCCGCCCTTCTCCCAAGGACTCAGGGCGGCGTACAACATTAAAAAAACAAACACATATTACAAAAGTTTAAAAAAATTAAATGGAATATCCAAAACAAACCCAATTAAGATTAACAATAACATTAAAAAATCGATTAAAATTAACAATAATCAACATGTTATGAAATGATTCTGTCCTATCTGTTCTCAAACCAGAGGTGGGTTCCTACCAGTTCGCACCTATTCGGTAGAACCGGTTCGTCAAATCTACTGAACCGGTTAGAAGAGGTTCCACCAGTGGACCCGGAAAGCAGGCCACACCTACAGAAGAGGTTCCATAATTTTTTGAAACCCACCACTGGTCCTTGGATATGATTATTCTACACTATCATGCTCATATTTATAAAACTCAGTGCCTCTGTGAAAGGTAAGGATGACTACTGCGTTTGTGGTACAATCAGAACATTGCGTGTGTTGAAGTTGTTTTAATGCAAACCAAAGATGCCTTTTAAAAAACAAGTTTACATCCTATTCTTATGCATGCCAGTGCTGTGTGTGAGGTAATTTAAGGTGGTTCTGACAAGTGTCGTCGGCATCTTCATATCCGGTCACATGGGCGGCAAGCCACTCCCATCCGGTCACATGGGCGGCAAGCCACTCCCATCCGGTCACATGGGCAGCAAGCCACTCCCATCCGGTCACATGGGGCAGCAAGCCACTCCCACAAAAGAAGCCACACCCACAGAGAAGGTTCGAACAATTTTTGAAACCCACCACTGTCTCAGACCGAACATAAGATCTTTAGCTAGATATAGATACACATATATGGAAATAATGTAATCTTGTTGCTAAAGTACCGATGTAAGTATAAGGCAACTCTCTTCTCTTTTATTGCTCTATGGCCTGCCAGATTTGTATATTACGATGATTTTGCATAAACCACTCATGTTTTGTTCATTGCTTAGGAAATGCTAATTTTCTTGCTCATTGAAATGTGGACATACGTACTTATTTAATACATAAGCATCACTAAAATAGATGTTCCCTGTTGTCTGCTTCCTTTTATTCTGTTCATTTTTACTTTTCCGCTGCAGCTTCTCGCTTGTTAGGGGAAAACGAAGGGAATTGCTATGCTTAAGATAGATCTGTCACAAGCAGCTTAGCCTATGGGCAGATGTATTGTTTTAATTAATCCACCCAACTTCCTTGTTCATTTGACAGCTTTCTAGTCCACTTGAGGTGTAACAGTGAAATGGTATTGTGTGGCGGTGGAAAATATTATTCTCTTGAAATATGAGCCACAAAATGTTTTCCCAGAGATATCCTTTTTTTTAATTTTGTGTGCCGAGTCCGTTAAGAGCCACTGCAGTGAAAAACCAATATGAACATCTCTTTTCAAAATAAACCATTTTTGGGGAACGTAAACTTTGTAGTAATGGGTTGTTTTGTTCTGCTAGTAACATTAGCAGTTAAGAAAAATAATTCTTTGTCATTTGGGGGTCTTTTTTGTTGTTTTCCTTGTGTGATTTTAACTGCAGCATACATTTTTTTAATAAAAAACAACACAATAGTATTAAAAAGAGATACACTGTCAGTAAATCAGTAGTGGCAGTTACTAGGAGCTTGGGCAACAGTGTGCAAATGGTTTTATTGAAAATCAATGTGCATCTGAAAAAGCGTGGCTTGTTTTAAGGTCTTTTTTTATGTACATTGCTAGCTACCGAATGCATTTTAAAGCTTTGTTCCTGGGTTTCACTCAGGTAGAGAAATCTCTTTCGACTCCTCGCCGAAGTCTTAAAAACATTAAATGAAGAGAAGCAAACTCTATTAGGTAGTTCGATAACGAATTTGACTTAAGGCATCATCTGCCTTCCATTTAAGACAGCTACATAAAATTGGATAATTATCCTTCTGACCAGACAAGAGTGCCAATGGCTAATATTGTCTAATATATATCTACGGGAGACCAGCAAAGGTCAGGCTTAATAATGTGGAATTTTGCAAAAGGTGAGCAAACTGAGCACAGAACAGTCATGGTTACAAATCAGTGGCAGGCTTTCTTGCCCTTGATTTTTACCAAACACTGAAAAATAGCCTAGCTCTCATACATGCCGTAGCTCCATTCACAGCAGAATCCACTGGCCGCCTCTCGTCTCGCATCTGACCTTTAAGAGGTGAGGAATCTGCAGCCATGCAGATGTTAGTCTATTTATTTGTTAGTTTGTTAGTTTGAGAGGCCTTCTTTCTTCCAGGATGAATTCTGGAACCCGTTTTTTTTCTCTCTCTTTTTCCTTCTCTCTTTTTCCAGTGTTGGTCCTTTGAGATGGATCAGGTCAGGAAACGGACTCCATAGGAAGTCCAGAACTGTATTTTATTGATATAATAAGCTGTAATAATAGAATCCTGCACGTCTTGAATATTCTTGCTTGCCCTCCCTTTTCTAACCCAATGAGTTAGAGAGCAATCATAGTGAGTCCTTCCTTCCTTCGGTAGGAAGTTATCACCCAGCCCTCTCCGAGAAAAATGAAATATCCTAGGAAATATTGAAAAGGCAGAATATTTCTCTGGATGTGAAAAGAAAGAAACATGTTTTAAAAGACAGAATAGCTGCTTGTAGCTTCCTGCCCATCACCCTTTGTCAATGGGCCATTAAGAAGGCCAAGCTAACCCCTTTACATAATAAAGACTTCTCCACTGCAGCTACAGCATGATAATATTGGCCCTTTACTCAACTGACCACATGGCATCTGGGAACTCAACCAAACCTGGATTCAAAACACAGCCCAGAGAGTAGCCCCTTCATGGCCCCATGGGAATCTGACAACCAATCAGAGTACATTTCTTACACAGGAACAGGAAACAGAGAGGTGGGGCCGAACAGGTTATAAAAAGCCTAGCAAGCCCCTCCCTCAGCCCTTCTCTTCTTCTCCACCAACGTTGAAGCATGTGATCACCTTTTCTGTTCAGGACTCAAGCCATGTGGCCCTGTCCACCAATAAACCATCTTTCCAAGCAGCCTCCATGTCTCCAGTGTCCTTTTCCCCCACTTGGAGCCGAACCCAGAAGGACATTTCTCTCATCAGTTCCTCCCTCCCTCCCTTTCCCTTCCCTTCCCTTCCCTCTTTTATTATTTTTATAAATAACTCAGGGCAGCAAACATTCTTATCTTTCTTCCTCCTTCTATTTTTTTTTTTAAAATCACAACAACAATGTGGGTTCAGCTGAGAGAGTACAACTGGCCCCAAATCCTCCAGGTAGTTTTTCATGCCTAAGGCAGAATTAGAATTCATTGTCACCTGGCTTCTAGCCTGGTGCCTTAAACCACTAGACCAAACATACTCTCTCTGATCACAGAGCTTAAAGCATGCTTCGGTCCTTTTTGTTTACATCAGGGGCCAGTAACCTGTGGCTCTGGAGCCGCATGTGGCTCTTTCATCCCTCTGCTGCGGCTCCCTGTTTGCCAGTTGGCTCCACAATTGATAGGGCTTTTGGTTAAGACAGGTAGAGGTAAAAAGGATGCTGTGCTAGGAGGATACTCTATGGTGGGGGAACTGGCTTAGTGGTTAACACATGTGCCTAAGATGCAATACAGCACAGGTTCGATTCCCAGTAAGGGTATGGCTAGCTGATGAGAGCTAAATAGCTTGAAATAGATCTATACTAGTCTCCCTTTATTTATTTATCAGCACAAATATAACAAATGTAACAAAAAGGCAACAGTAAAAATATTAGGTTTCTGTCTGGATGATATCTTGTGACGAGCCAAAGGACAGAGAATGGAAGTAGTGATCTTCCTCCCATATTTCAGCTTGGCTGATAAGGAGTCGAGCTCTGTGGCTTAGTGGTTAACACATGTGCCTATGATGCAATACATCACAGGTTCGATTCCCAGTAAGGGTATGGCTAGCTGATGAGAGCTAAATAGCTTGAAATAGATCTATACTAGTCTCCCTTTATTTATTTATCAGCACAAATAGAACACAAATGTAACAAAGGCAACAGTAAAAATATTGGGTTTCTGTCTGGATGGATAGACAGAGAATGGAAGCAGTGAACTTCCTCCCATATTTGGGCATACCAGGTGTTGTGACAAGGCATTAGGAAACCCCTGGGAGTTGTTTGATTGAGGAGTTAGTAAAAAATAACTAGACCAAACGTACAGTACATTCGTAGTATAATAATAGCTATTAATGGCCCTTATAAAACAAGCTGGAAGATTTCTCTTCAATAATATATTTAATTTCTTCAGATTTCACCGATGGAGGTTTTAGAAGGAATTGCCTGTCTTGCGAAAAGTTTAATTTATCTCTGGAGCTTTTATTTTTCTCACTTGCTGCTGTAGCTGGCTATCTAATTAAACCAGATGAATAAGACTAGCTGGAATCGCCACGAGTGGCAGGAGCCTGGATAAAAATAGCACTCATATCAGAATTATCCATCTGTTTTGGTTTTATAAACTGGCAACTGGAATAAACAATCCTGTTGTGCAGCTCCACATTCCCTTAAAATCTTAGGTTTAATTGTGGAAAGCATCCATTTTTTTTCTGAAATAAAATTGCCTCCTTTCTGTTCATCAATCTCAGGTATTCTGCCCGTGACGTACACTTCCCACTGCACATCGAAAAGTATAATTTATTATGATATATTATGTATTAATTACAACTATTTATACCTCTCCTTTCAGGGCAGCAAGCCTTCTAAAGCAGTTTACAGATTGCACAAACAATTGTAAATTAACAAGCAATATTATTTCAAAACAATTAAAAAAGCCCTGGGCTCTATACTCTAGAGCTGTGATGGCAAACCTATGGCATACATGCCAGAAGTGGCACGCAGAGCCATCTCTCCGGGCACACCAGTTGTTGCCCATTGCTCTTCTGGTTTCCAGCGACGCTCAGCTCCCTAGTGTGCTCAGGTGCGCCAGGGAACTGCTCTTCCAGTTTCCAGTGCTCCCCTGTGCATGAGGGTTCCACCACAAAACCACGGTCGACTAAAGCGCGTGTCACTAAAGCGCGGTGACAAAACCGCGCCGTCAAAACCGCGCGACAACAGCGCGCCGGCAACAGCGCGCCGGCAACAGCGCGCCAACAGAAGTGCGCTGTAACATAACCCTAAAAATAACCCTAAACCTAACCCTAAACCTAACTAACCCTAACCCTAACCCTAACCCTAACCCTAACCCTAACCCTAACCCTAACCCTAACCCTAACCCTAACCCTAACCCTAACCCTAACCCTAACCCTAACCCTAACCCTAACCCTAACCCTAAACCTAAACCTAAACCTAACCCTAAACCTTACCTTAAGTTAAATCGCGCTTCTGTCGGCGCGCTGTTGTCGGTGCGCTGTTGTTGCGCGCTTTTGACTTTCGCGGTTTTAGCGTCGCGGTGTTGTCGGCACGCTTTTGACTTTTGCGGTTATGTCGTGCCACGGTGCATGAGGACCTGCTGGCTGGCACACGCAGGAGCATGTGCCCCGGCCAACTCGTATTTGTGCACGTATGCATGCCAGAAACCGGAATACCAGGTGACCGGTATGCATGCGCATGCCAAAAAGTAGATGCTCAGCTTCCTGGCGCATGCATTCACATCGGGGAACTGCTCTTCTAGTTTTCGGTGTTCCTGTGCATGCACACCAGTGGTGGGATTCAGCCAGTTCGCACCACTTTGGGAGAACCAGTTGATAACTTGCTAAGCAGTTTGGTGAACTGGTTGTTGGAAGAAACCATTAGGGCAGAGAACCGGTTGTTAAATTATTTGAATCCCACCACTGATGCACACCAAGGAGCTGCTCTTCCAGTTTCCGGCGCTCCCCCCTCTGCGTGAATGTTCCCGTTTTGGCACTCAGTGTTGAAAACGTTCCCCAACACTGCTCTATACAGTATGATCTGAACCCATCATTCCTTCCCTGGGAAAAGGCCTCTGCTTGTCCTCCTTCTTCTCACTAATAACACTCTCTGATTTGCAAAATGTGTGGAATCTGATTTGGTCAATTGATTAAATCGCGCGAGCGATATTGGGTGTACCCAGGTACACCCATGTTACACCTATCCTCCGCGAGCTGCACTGGCTTCCCATCGGTCTCCGAATGCGCTTCAAGGTGCTGGTCGTTACCTTTAAAGCCCTACATGGCTTAGGACCTGGATACCTACGGGATCGCCTCCTGCCACATACCTCCCAACGACCTATAAGATCACACAGATTGGGCCTCCTCCGGGTACCGTCGACCGGGCAATGCCGGTTGGCAACTACTCGGGGGAGGTCTTTCTCTGTAGCTGCTCTGGCCCTGTGGAATGATCTCCCCACAGAGATCCAGACCCTTCCCACTCTCTCGGCCTTCCGTAAGGCCACTAAAACCTGGCTGTTCCAGCAGGCCGGGGGCTGTTGACCCCAAAATATGGTCCAGCCCCACTTGGAATGGAGTGCGCGGTGTGTTTTTAAATCTATCTTTTCTTTCCTTCTATTCTTTTTGATTTGTATTGTTAGCCGCCCGGAGTCCCACGAGATTGGGCGGCATACAAATGCTATTAAACTTTAAGTCATTTTCGTAATTTTCATCAAATCATTTTCGGCTTCTAGTGACCACACAGATTTTCTCCATAATGATTTGTCCTAACGTGGTCTCTCAGGCCTTCTAACGGGTGCTCCTTTGCCGCACGAGTCCATCCACTTTGATGCTGATCAACCTCTTCCCTTCCCTTCCAAGAATGTGATTTAATCAGGTACATGAATAGTTGCACTAGGATTGACTGAGTTTTTCAAAGTCATGGGAAGCAAAGGGGTATCTGGTGGCACCCTAAAAACACCATCTTGTTTTTGGTAGTTGTGAACTATATAGCCATCTTCATCCGAGAAGCGTGAAGTGGTATCCTAACTTTACGGTTAGGTGCTATCCATATATTTGTAGATAGAGGGGAAAAAACACCCTTAGGAATGATAGAATGAAATACTAAAGAGATACAGATGGAAAATGCCCTATATTTAGCTGCCCTATAATGCCTGTTACCATTACCATCTTCAGCAGCTATTAATTTGTGTTCAGGAGCATCAACCAAGGCAGTGGTGGGTTTCAAAAATTGTTTGAACCTACTCTGTGGGTGTGGCATCCTTTGTGGGAGTGGCTTGCCACCCATGTGACCGGATGGGAGTGGCTTGCCGCCCATGTGACCGGATATGAAGATGCCGACGACACTTGTCAGAACCACCTTAAATTCCCTCACACACAGCACTGGCATGCATAAGAATAGGATGTAAACCTGTTTTTTAAAAGGCATCTTTGGTTTGCGTTAAAACAACTTCAACACACGCAATGTTCTGATTGCACCACAAACGCAGTAGTCATCCTTACCTTTCACAGAGGCAATGAGTTTTATAAATATGAGCATGATAGTGTAGAATAATCATATCCAAGGACCAGTGGTGGGTTTCAAAAAAATTTGGAACCTCTTCTGTAGGTGTGGCCTGCTTTCCGGATCCATTGGTGGAACCTCTTCTAACCGGTTCGGTAGATTTGACGAACCGGTTCTACCGAATAGGTGCAAACTGGTAGGAACCCACCTCTGAACCAAGGCAACATTTACATAACTTGCCTTCCCTATTTTCTTTTGGCAACCTTATGCATTCTGCCAAGAGGAACCCATTGCTTGGTTCTGATTTATTTATTTATAACTTCTACCAATGATCCTAACTGTGGAGAGTGTATATATTGTTGCTTGCAAAAGTTTCATTCTCTTGGAAATTCTATCGTCCCCTAAAAGCAGTAAGTTGTTCTATAATGAATAGCTTAAAATATTGAGAAACATACTGTAATATAGATTTTTAAAATGATAAACTGCACGTAAATGTGATTTGATTATTGTTGAGCCTTCTATTCCACGAATCTTCAGTTCCCTTTGGTTTGTTTCACTGTTCCTCTTTGAACATTATACCTGCCAATTTTGGATATGATTTTGTTCACATGACAGACTGGACATGAGTTTACAAAAGCTTATGCCACAATAAAATTGTTAGTCTCCCTTGAGCAGCAGAAGTTTCTTTGGCATTTGAATGTTAAATACTATTGGACTGGTGCCTGGGAATAAACCTGAAATTATTCCATTCTGTGATTTAACTTGGTGCAACACAAGACTTTTGCACTTGTGTATGCATGAGCTGTAATTCCTTCGGGGAGCTTAAAGAAGAGCAAACGAAGGCAGAATTGATTTGTTTTTTTCTCTAGTAGACAGAGCTGAATTAAGGAGAGACTGCAAGGCTTCTCACTTAGCTGGAAGGTACCAATTTACTACTTCTGCTTGTCTGCTTTTTATTATTATGTTCCAGGATTCCAAGCGGAATCTCTGTTAAAACCTTAGCAGCTGACTGTCTAAGCTCGACTATGGAGGGTTCACATCTGGAGAACATGCACCTTTTTCCTAAAAAAGAAAAACTGGCAAGAAATCTCTCTCCATTGTGAGAAGCCATGGGGCGGAGGAGGGAGAGAGAAATGGGTTGAGGGTCAGCATGTTAAGCAGTGGTGGGTTTCAAACATTTTTGGAACCTCTTCTGTAGGTGTGGCCTGCTTTCCGGGTCCACTGGTGGAACCTCTTCTAACTGGTTCAGTAGATTTGACGAACCGGTTCTACCGAATAGGTGCGAACTGGTAGGAACCCACCTCTGGTGTTAAGGCATTTGTTCAGAACTGAATCATGGCAATGGCTCCATTCCTGATTTCTTTCACTGCAGTCTTATTTTTCTTTGCTGTCATTCCATGTTCACATGCTTTCTTCAAATGAGGGAATAAAATAGAATTAGAAAGGAAGAATAGGAGAAGATTCTATGGCAAGCAGGGTTTTTTCCAGTTGACTCCACAATTGATAGGACTTTTAATTATGACAGGAAAAAGGACACCATGCTAGGAGGAGACTCTATGGTAGGGGAACAGAACTTCCGGTCAGCTCCAGAATTGAACAAGAGGCTTCCAGTTAGGACCTGGACTAGATCCACCCCAGTTTGTTTTATGAAAAGATCTCAGTGGGCAAATACTGAGTCTACTGGGTTCTTGTACTTAAAGTCAAGCAGAGCATGTCAAAAATAGCTGAGGTGGTGCAGTGGTTAGGGTGCAATACTGCAGGCCACTTCAGCTGACTGTTATCTGCAGTTCAGCGGTTCTAATCTCACTGGCTCAAGGTTGACTCAGCCTTCCATCCTTCCAAGGTGGGTGAAATAGAGGACCCAGATTGTGGGGGTGATATGCTGACTCAGTAAACCGCTTAGAGAGGGCTGAAAGCCCTATGAAGCGGTATATAAGTCTAACTGCTATTGCTATTGCTATCTTGCTTTTTCCTGTCTAGAATGAACAACAGCAACATGGAATTCACATAAATGACACCACAGTGGATGAAATTAAAGCCCTACTAACATGTACATTTTCTCCTTCATCTCCTTCGGTATTTAGTTCTTCAGATGGTGGAACGAAACTCTTAGTAGGAAACATGAAAGGAAACCCAGGAGTTTGAGAACTTTTGGAGGCATCACTGATAATTTGCAAAGAGCTGATCATTGTGATGAGGGCAGATTTCAAGTGAACCTATGTAAGGGAATGATTTCTGAGTAGGAATAATCTATTTCAGGATCCATATTATAGTGCAGCTTCCCACATCTTACTAAGCCACAGTATGGTTTGCTTGGGCTTGATTTGGTATATTAGGGGAAACCAGTACTGTATTGTTTCGCAAACCACAACGTAGACTTAGCCTATTGGATAAATTTAGCCAAATGGGGTTTATTTTAATAAATTATGTTTAAGCAAAGATGCTGACTATGTCTCAGTACTGTGCTTTTAACTCCCAACGGCTTGAAAATGGCAAAAATATTCTGCCTTGCAAGTTTTCCCCCCTCCATATTAGAGATCTAGAATGCATAGAATAGTATGAACATGTATGGGCTTTCGGTGATCTTGTGACTCTTAGTTAAATATGACAAACTAGTTTGATGTTTTCCTCACCAGTAGTAAAGATTGCTTTATGCAGCATGGATACGACTAAAAAGATAAAGGCTCGGTGCTCATCTCCGTTTCTTGGCCAAAGGAGCCAATGTTGTCTGAAGATGATTTCTGTGGTCACGTAGCCAGCATGGCTGCACACAAAAGGCTCACAGAATGCTGTTATCTTTCCCACCGAACTGTTATCTATTAATCTACATGCATTTGCCTGCTTTCGAACTGCTAGGTGGGCAGGAATGGTGGTAAGTAATGGGAGCTCCCCCCATTGCATGAAACTTGGTGGGTTTCAAATTTTTTTAGAACCTCTTCTGTAGGTGTGGCCTGCTTTGTGGGAGTGGCTTGCCAGCCATGTGACTGGGTGGGAGTGGCTTGCTAGCCATGTGATGGGTGGGGAGTGGCTTGTCGGCCATGTGACTGGGTGGGGGTGGCTTGCCGGCCATGTGACTGGGTGGGAGTGGCTTGCCGGCCATGTGATGGGTGGGGATGGCCAACTTGTAAAATGTGGTGAAACTCACTTAGTAACACTCTTGCTTAGCAACCAAAATGTTGGCTCAGGAACTTTGGCATTTGAAGCATGCAAGTCTTAGCGCCGTCAAGTTACAAGACGCTTGCACCCCTAACCCTTTAGAAACCCCCCCCCCAGGGTTGTTCAAACTTGACAGCTTTAAGACTTCTGGACTTCAACTCCCAGAATTCCTCCTCTCGCTCTTCATCTTGATGATGTGTGGATGGGCGGGGGGTGGAGGGAGCTGGAACCGGTTCTAAACGGCACTGTAGATTTGTGGAACCTCTTCTATAGAAGAGGTTAGAACTGGCAGGAACCCATCCCTGGTCTTGAACATGGATTATTACAAGCCCAGCTTCTTTAACCCCTGTTCCATCAAGCCCCCTTAGGGTATGGTTAAGACTTGTAAATTAGTCTATATCTTCCTTACATGAAGATCATAATGGATAATGGAAGATAATAATTATGGTTCTCTGCGGTCTATAATGTCAGTATGTATGACTATACATCAGAATATAAGAAGGCTAAAGTGCATGGATTAATAAAATGAATGAGAGAGAGGGAGGGAGAGAGAAAGAGAGTGAAAGAAAGAGAATGTTGTGTTTGAAACTAAAACAAAGGTGAAGGATATGTCTGATGTAAATGAAGGTGCTCTGATCTTCTGGGATACAGTTAATGAATACATGCGGCAAGGTGAAATGCAGATTTAATTATGAACAGAAAAGATAAAAATGTGTATTTAAAGTGTGATTTAATGTTATTTGAGTTATAGTGGGTGCATATGAAATAGAAATCTGTAGATTGGAGACACTTTGTGTTATGAATGGGGATAATGGTGGAAACAGAGATGAATCTACATCTAATGGTATTGATGTGACTATTTAAAATTAAAATTTAGAGAATTAATGAACGATACATTTATAATTGTAAGACAGACTCTTTTTTTTTTGGTAGTGTCAAGTGTGGATCTTGGGGAAAAGTGACCCAGAAGACAAGGAAAGAAGGGATGCGAAATAGAAGAAATTGCAGGAAAAGGAAGTACAAGACCTGTAGGAACAATATTGGAAGACAGATTTATTTTCTAAGAGAAGGAAGGAAAAGTGAATGTAAGAAAGAGAATTTGGAACAGAGGAAAAAGAATTATATTACTTAATATCAGTGGTGGGTTTCAAAAATTGTTCGAACCTACTCTGTGGGTGTGGCCTCTTTTGTGGGAGTGGCTTGCTGCCCATGTGACTGGATGGGAGTGGCTTGCTGCCCATGTGACTGGATGGGAGTGGCTTGCCACCCATGTGACCGGATGGGAGTGGCTTGCTGCCCATGTGACCTGATATGAAGATGCCGACAACACTTGTCAGAACCACCTTAAATTACCTCACACACAGCACTGGCATGCATAAGAATATGATGTAAACTTCTTTTTTAAAAGGCATCTTTGGTTTGTGTTAAAACAACTTCAACACACGCAATGTTCTGATTGCACCACAAATGCAGGAGTCATCCTTACCTTTCACAGAGGCACTGAGTTTTATAAATAGGAGCATGATAGTGTAGAATAATCATATCCAAGGACCAGTGGTGGGTTTCAAAAAAGTTTGGAACCTCTTCTGTAGGTGTGGCCTGCTTTCCGGGTCCACTGGTGGAACCTCTTCTAACCGGTTCGGTAGATTTGACGAACCGGTTCTACCGAATAGGTGCGAACTGGTAGGAACCCACCTCTGCTTAGTATGCAGCTAAACTAATAGACAGTATGAAAAAGGGGACTTGATGAGGAGGCTTTGGATGAAAAAATGCATTTAAGAGAAGGACTGCATAAAATGTGAATGAGAGAAAGATACTGCATAATGAACAGAGGGGAAAGAACAGCTTAGAAGCAGAGGAGACGCAAATGTTGATGAAAATTGTTATTGAAACGGTGAATAGGTCTGAATAAGAAATTTCTATCGAAGTAAATGAAATTCTTTTTTTAAATGATACAATAATTTGGGTGAAACTGAAGTGGAGGGAATACTGGAACAGACACTGTAGAGATTTGTAGGGAACGAGAGAGACATGTTGAAGAGTGGATTGGAAATTAATGCTCAAAATGTATCTTTATTTCAGAGATGTAACTGGAACTCCCAACTCAGTTAGGACTCTGGGGTGTACAACCAAAAAGGAACAAGCAAACAACACATTTAAAAGAAACAATAACAGGCCTAGGACCTGGATATCTCCATGACTGCCTCCTGCAACATACCTCCCAGCGCCCAATAAGATCGCACAGGGCGGGCCTTCTCCGAGTACCGTCGACTACGCAGTGTCATCTGGCGACTCCTCGGGGGAGGGCCTTCTCTGTAGCTGCCCCGGCCCTTTGGAACGATCTACCCCCTGAGATCCGGACCCTCCCCACACTCTCAGCCTTCCATAAGTCTGTTAAGACCTGGCTGTTCTGGCAGGCCTGGGGCTGTTGATCTGGATTGACCTTCAGCCCCATTAAGATCGAGGTGCATGTTGTGTCCTTCTTTTAATTTGTTTCTGCCCTGTATTTTAAACTTTTAAAAATACTTTTAAACTGTTTTTATGTAAGCCGCCCGGAGTCCTTCGGGATTGGGCTACGTACAAATCTATTAAAATTGGAAAATTAAATGGGCAATTAGGAATCATTTATATTTCAGCCCTCCAGGCAGGAAGATCAATCAATGTCCCAAATGCCCAAGGAAAGGATGTTAGTTTCCAAGAAAAAAAAAAGTGAGTGAAAAGGAAGTCATACAATAGCAATAGCAATAGCAGTTAGACTTATATACTGCTTCATAGGGCTTTCAGCCCTCTCTAAGTGGTTTACAGAGTCAGCATATCGCCCCCACGAATGAGTCTGGGTCCTCATTTCACCCACCTCAGAAGGATGGAAGGCTGAGTCAACCTTGAGCCGGTGAGATTTGAACCGCTGAACTGCAGATAGCAGTCAGCTGAAGTGGCCTGCAGTACTGCACCCTAACCACTGCGCCATCTCGGCTCTTACAAGCAGCAAGAATGTTGAAAAATAGTAGAGGGTATAACTGGGGGGGGGGGAGTGAAAATATAGGTGGGATTTACTTACTGGTACTGTATAACATTATAAAATCTGCTTGTGCGCTTTGCCTCTGTGCTTGACGGTTAGAAAAATTCTGATACTGTTTTCCTATACAAAGGTAGCAAGACTCAGTGCAGATTCTGCAAGCGGTGAGTTTATTAAATATTCCTGTGAAAGTGGGAACACTGACAAAAATGTGGAATTGTCACAAAAATGTGACAATCCCACGTTCCCAGAAATGTGGAATTGGTGGAAATTTGGTAAAAAGAGATTTGAGATATAAAAAGAAACACATCTTGGGATGCTGGTTATGGCTTTAGGCCAGGCAGGTTTTTGATATTCAACAGGTCATTAAGAAATGTGTAAGTGAGAGAAAGTAAGGCTATTAGACAGTTAAGAGAAAGCACATGATAAAGTAGAGAGGCTTGAATTTAGGATGTTTTGCAACACTATGGAATTAAAGCTTGATTGTTGCTGAATATAATAAGAATGGTATATGAAATAAAGGGTAGACTAAAACCGCGGTAGACTAAAGCGCGCTCGCCGAAAGCACGTACATGACGTCATCACAGCGCGACGAAAACAGCACGCTGTGAGCGGTAAACTTAAAATTAACGCGTAAATCTAAACCTAACCCCCCCAAACCTAACCCTAAACCTAACCCTAAGCCTAACCCTTAACCTAACCCTAACCCTAAACCTAACCCTATACCTAACCCTTAACTTAACGCTAAACCTAACGCTAACCCTTAACCTAACGCTAAACCTAACCCTAACGCTTAACGTAACCCTAAACCTAACCCTAACCCTTAACCTAACCCTAAACCTAACCCTTACCTTTATGTGAATCGGCTTGCTTTAAAAGCGCTTTTTAAAGCGCCCTTTTTTCTCCGCGGTCGTATTTGTCGCGCTGCTGATGACGTCAGGTACGCACTTTAATCGGGCGCGCTTTAGTGGACCACGGTTTTGACGGGTCACGGAAATAAAGCATGAATGGGAATAAAGCAGGGGTGGGTTTCAAATTTTTTAGAACCTATTCTATTCTGTAGGTGTGGCCTGTTTTGTGGGAGTGGCTCAGTTGTCATGTGACTGGGTGGGCGTGGTTGGTGGGCGTGTGACTGGGTGGGTGTGACCAACTTGGAAAATGTTGTGAAACTCACTTAACAATACTCTTGCTTAGCAATCAAAATTTTGGGTTCAATTGTGGTTATAAGTTCTCTTTCTCCCCCCCTCTCTCTTTCCTTCCTCCCTTCCTTTTGTCTCTCTCCCCCTCTTTCTTTCTTTCTTTCTTCTCTCTCTCCCACTTCCTTTTTCTTTTTTTTCTCTATCTTTGTCTCTCTTTTTTCTCTCACTCTCCCTCCCTCCATTCCTTCCTTCCTTCCTTCCTTTCTTGTGTGTATCTCTTCCTTTCCTGTGTGTATCTCTTCCCCTTCCTTCCTTCCTTCCTTCCTTCCTTCCTTCCTTCCTTCCTTCCTTCCTTCCTTCCTTCCTTCCTGAACAGGTTCCAAAAGTTACGCTAAATTTTATGAACCAGTTCTGGTGTACTGGTGCGAACCGGGAGAAACCCACCCCTGGAATAAAGGAATGCTTAGTTGAATCAATATGATGATTAAAATATCTTTTGGGTGTATATATATATGGATATAAATATAGGATTTTTGTTGTTGTGATGTTAGAGGGGTGTTGTCCTGGGAGTGATAGTGTACATGGTTGTAGGTGAAGATGATGCCATAATGGTGGCTGAGATGTCCAATGATTTGCAGCAAATGTTATATAGATTGTATCATGCAATGAGAAGTTTAGGTCGGAAAATACAGTATACACATCAAAAGGCCAAAGTAGCTATGTTTAACAAGGAAATCAGAGTGAATGATTGCAAACTGTACATATAATTTGGTGTACACAAATTTGGTAAATATATTGTTAAAGATGGTAGAATTTTAAGACATGCGCATTTTGGTAGAAGGATCCTGGATAGCATACAAGGTAAAGAAGGCTTGTTTAAAAAAAAAGCAAACTTTTCTGCTTATTGATTCATTTGTTTTACATCATTTATACTTACTCCTGTTCTATGGCACATATTTTCTAATTATCAGGCACAGAGGCTTCTGTATTCTTTGTTTGGTGGAAGTGAGACTTGTGTTAGGTTAAAAGCATAAAAAGGAAATTGAATGCAAATTCAAACACATCAGAAGGATGTGTGGTGGAACAAGAGGAGAGAGAGCACTGGGAATACGAATGTGGACTGAAAGCAAAAGTGGATATAGAAGAGGTATGTTGAGTCATGTATAGAGGTGTGTACACGTTAATCCTGAAGCAGAAAGGTGATTTGGATCTTACATGGACTTGATTACCATGCAAGACCAAGAAAAGGCACAGCTTCTTTAAAGTATCACTGGTCGGTAGAGTGAACACACCAGAAGTGGATGTGAAGCCAGTTTAGTGTAGTGGTGAAGGTGCTGGCCTAGAAACAGGAGATGGAGAGTTCCAGTCCCACTTTAGGCATGAAGCTGGCTGGGTGACCTTGGGCCAGTCACTCTCGCTCTCTCAGTTCAACCCACTTCACAGGGTTTTTCATGTGGGGAAAATAGCAGGTGGAAAAAGTATATTTGCTGCTTTGGAAGTTTGGAAGTTTGGAAGTTTATTGGTATTTGTATGCCGCCCACTCCCAGGGGACTCTGGGTGGCTTACAGACAAACAAGGGAATATAAAATTAAAAATAGAAATATAATTATTTTAAAATTACACAACATACATACACTTAAAATGGGGCTGGATGCTGATCAACAGCCCCAGGCCTGCCGGAACAGCCAGGTCTTAGTGGCTTTACAGAAGGCCGGAAGAGTAGTGTGGGTCCGGATCTCTACGGGGAGATCATTCCATAGGGCCGGGGCAGCAACAGAGAAGGCCCTCCCCCGAGGGGGTCGCCAGCCGACATTGACCTGCTGATGGTACCCGGAGGAGGCCCAATCTGTGTGATCTAATCGGTCTTTGGGAGGTAAATGGCAGGAGGCGGTCTCTCAGGTAACCAGGTCCTAAACAAGTTGTATCCGGAGCCTGTGGAGGCTGTTTTTGCCCCCCCCCCCTAGAGGCTCAAAGAAAGCCTCCGGAGCCTGGGAAGGGCAAAAACGGCTCCCACCCCCAACCATGGTGCAGGCTGTCTAGGCCACACCCACCATGGCCACACCCACCATGGCCACGCCCACGGCCACTCAGCAACCGGGCAGAGAACCCCTTGCTAAAGTTTTTGAAGCCCACCCCTGGTGAAACCCCTTTCCTACAGATGATGATTCCTCCGAAGTAGAATTCTTTTACCTCTGGCATGTTTAATTTCTGGTCTTTGCAAAGGAGAAGAAACGTGGGGAGGAAAAAGACAGCCGAGAACCGAGGCTTTTCGGTTTGAAAAATGCAGACCGCCAATTGTTCCGAAGAGAACCCCATTAGACACACCTGATAGGAGTAAATAGCTCTGTGGGTATCGTTTTCAAAAGATATTCTTAGAAAGAATAGGGAAGCTCGTGCGAATAGCAAACCAGGGAATTATAGCTTTTCATATGCTCGGGAGTTAGAGAAAATGAAGGTTATGATCACAGTTGGCACATGTACTTTTTTCCCCCCTAGCTTGCAGAGTGGAATATTCAGGGATATAAAATGCATTTCTATGCAGTCAGATTGTATTTCTGTTTTAGCCACTGGTTACTACTCTGGGCCTTAACTCAATACTCTTTACTATTATAGCTGCACTATTCACTTACGTATTCATGGTAGCAACAGCCTTGTGTCATACAACAGCTGCTGGAAGGAAATCTGTTCAGTAAGGGCAAAATGTGATTTGAAAACTCTCTGTGGATTTTCTCTACGCCTTATTATGTTTTAATTTTGGTTACAGGATTCTTTATTTATTTATTTATTTATTTATTTATTTATTCCACTTGTCCTCCCCAACCTGTGCTTATGTGCCTGGGATTGCAACGAGGAAAAAGAAAAATAGAAACTCTGCCTAAGATGGTTCTAAAAATATAGTTATTTCATTCTGATTCATCCTTAAGATTTTTTAAAAAAAGCACACTAAGACGGTTTGATCCTCTTGTTTTATTTCTTTATACAGGAATGATAAAGTTGTTTATGTGAGACGGATCCTTTCTTGGGTTTTAAATCGGGGCTTTAAATCAGGGCTTTAAATGGGAGACAAGCTAAGTATGTTTAGCTTCGCCACAGAGATCGTTTCTGGAGGAGCAGCTGGATTAATTTGTCAGAACAAAAGCAAAAACCCAGCAATAGCAATAGCAATAGTTAGACTTATATACCGCTTCATAGGGCTTTCAGCCCTCTCTAAGCGGTTTACAGAGTCAGCATATCGCCCTCAACAACAATGCGGGTCCTCATTTTACCCACCTCGGAAGGATGGAAGGCTGAGTCAACCCTGAGCCGGTGAGATTTGAACAGCCGAACTGCAGTCAGCTGAAGTAGCCTGCAGTGCTGCATTTAACCACTGCGCCACCTCGGCTCTTAAGGGTTAACAAGGGTCCTGTGACATCTCAGGGGTTAACAAGTTTATTATGGGGCAGAGTTCATAAATGCTGTTGCCTGCTAAAGTGGATTAGACGTCTGAAAAGTTTATACCCTAATAATGGGCGAAGTCCCAGATTCATAGCATTTTCAACATTCACATTTCTTAATGTGGACTAGTTGCATGCCTTCTGCTTCTATTTGAAGGATGCTGATTTGCCCTTTATTTCTTAAAGGTAGCCCTTGACTTAACAACAGTTCGTTTAGTGAAAGTTCAAAGTTACAACGGCACTGAAAAAAAAGTGATTTATGACCCTTTTTCACACTTGCGACCTCAGATGATCAAAATTCAGATGCTTAGCACTTGGTTCAGACTTATGACCGTTCCTGTGCCCCAAAGTCATGTGATCACCTTTTGCAGGCTTTTGACAAGCAAAGGCTTCCCCAGAGTCTTTGGCAGAGAACCGGTTGTTAAATTATTTGAATCCCACCACTGGTTTACCAAGTCCGGACTTGCCTCAGTTTGTCCACCCGCATTCTCTCTAGCTAGAACACCAGCGGATCATCATACATGCATGTGCATCAGAAACCCGGAAGAGTAACCGCCACCGTGGCGCATGACAGGTGACAGGCACGAGTGCCATAGGTTCGCCATCACAGGCATAGAGCCATGAGCAATAAATCAGCTTAACTGGAACTTATTGTGTGATCCTGATTCCTCACACCTGACACAGACAAACAAAACACGAACAATATCTTTGATGGCTGAGCTTTCTAATACTGGTTCTTTCACCTGGATTGAATCAACAGGAGATCCTGTAGAATGTATTATGTTTGGATAATATTAAGATTTACTGAGAGGTGCAGAACAAGATTTCCCCTTGGCGAATGAGTTCCCTGGAGGAATTCATCTAACAAGGCAACTCATATTGTTTCCCTTCCAGTCTAGATCAAAAGCTGAACGATCTAAAAATTATCTTCATCCATCGTGTCTGGAATTGACACTGATTCCTCATTCCCTGACACCTCACCCAAGAATATAAGCTTTGGTGGTGCTGATTCTAACAGTGACGTGAGGTCAGGGGAGGCAGAGCCTCACCACTATCATCATGAAAAGAAAGAAAAAATTAAAAGGAAAAAGGCTGAGCTAGTTGCTGCCAGAGTCATCGTGGATGACTCTGCTTAGTGCTTAACTGTTTAAAAAGCCTCTTAAAAAGTGCCCTCTACAGGAGGAGGTAGGAGAACCATGTGCCTCATTTAGTCTGGCTTTATGATCACTTGAGCAGAGTTAAACAAGGGTTAAAAGCCAAAAAATTCTTATGTAGATGAGGCACGTGGTTCTCTTGCCTCCTTTGGGTTGTGAGCCGCCCTGAGTCCCTTCTGGGAAATGGGCAGCATAGAAATATAATAAATTCAATTCAATTCAATTCAATTCCTCCTGTAGAGGGTGTTTTTAGAGGCTTTTTTAAACAGTTAAGCAGAGTCATGCATCTAGGACAGGAGAAGGAGGCGGTCTGGGTTTGGGGTTGCAAATTGAGCTCCAGCTCCTCTCGCATCCTGCCCCCATTGAACGTGGTACCTTCCAGCCATCCCCAGGGCTGCCGTTGCAGGTGGCGCAATTGGCCAGCAGACCGAAGCCCGGGCGCTGCCCGTTGCGGACGACCCATGGAGTCGGGGGGTCGGCTGCCATTCCCCACCACCTGAGCTTGGGAAGAGTCCTCAGCGGCGCTGGAACTGAGCCATGAGTTGAGAGCCCAAGAGGCTGCCTATCAGGCCGGCCATCCTCCCGGCCATCCTCCCTCCAGGTGGGAAGCAAAAGCCAGGCGCGGCGGGACGCTCCGCTGGCAGAGCTGCCAACCGGCCACCACTCTGCAGAGGAGCCGGAGAGAAGGGCCGGGCTTGGGACAGGTGCAGCCGCGGAATGCCTGTATACTGGACATAGCGACGAGGCAGCCAAAAGCCGCTTTCTTTCTTTTTGCCTCACCAGCCATAAACCTCACCGCACGTCACTGGATTCTAAGTAGTAGCATCTACATTTGTTTTTTTTTAATTACATCATTACCACTTTCTGTTTAACAAAATAGGGACCATGCACTAACCTCCATGCTCTCTACCTTCAACCCAGATGTGACAGATTTTAATAGGATCATCAGAACAATGTTGTCAAAATTACCTTTTTTATTTTACAAGAGGGACTTTGATTTAGAAATTGTTTACCCAGGGTAAACCTGTGACAAATAAGCAGGTTGAGAACGGCAGGCAGTGTCTGTCACGCTGGGCCTTCTTTCCTCTCCGGTGAGCTTAATCTGGGTAAAAATTGCAAATGAGCCTTGGTGTTGCTAATGATGGGGAAACAATTCAGGTGTAAGACACATTGATTGGTTCTGAACATCATGTCACTCAGGAAGTCAAATGTTGTCCTTATTTACAGGAGTAGAATTTGTAATGAAAGTCAGTGGAAGTGACAGATAAAACACTATGTGCTAGTTTAAAAAAGAAAGCCACCAAATACAGATATTCTCTGCTCTGCCAGGATATACGGATTCTTGACTTACTTAAATATATTCATGTGTTTGATATCCTTTTTAAGAGATGCCACAACAGGACACCAGCACTGCGATACCACTCTCGACACCAGTAGAATACAGATGACAGATAAAAAGCTTGCTGGTTTTCAGATTTACCTTTTTCACCATCTGCGTCAATCAAAACATTTTTGCACTGCACCCGGAAAAGTGAGAATGCTGGCATCAAAACGCCCTGCTTTGAGAAGGTTTTCCAAAAGAGATTGCCAGAGCCATTTGCCTTTCCTAATTGATCTCCGCTTCATTTGAACTTTGAAGCTAAAGACCGGCCTTTCAAATTGGGTTTGGAAACAAACCGAAAAATTGTGCATATCCTTTAAAACCAGTGATATACTGTCTGAATGCACTATAGTTGGCAACATCCTGGGGTCCATGTTTGCAGGAATCAAAGCTTTCCAACTTGTTTTCAAAGGCAGTTCCCTGGGAATGTGCTGAAGTTTTCCAGCTAAGAGATTATTCAGACATGGGTGAGTGTGGCCAGTACAAAGGGTTTTTAATTTTATCTGTTTAGGTCAATAAATAAATGCATAAATAAGGTGGCACTAGAATTCATAGACTCCTGGTTTTTAGCCTGGTGTCTTAACCACTAGATTAAACTAAATTTTTGTGACCAGCTTGGCATTCGGACTCCATGGTGGTGCAATGGTTAGAACGAGTATTGCAGGCTACTTCTGCTGACTACCGGCTGCCAGCAGTTTGGCAGTTTGATTCTCACCGGCTCAAGGTTGACTCAGCCTTCCATCCTTCTGAGGTGGGTAAAATAAGGCCGCGGATTGTTGGGGGCAATATGCTGACTCTAAACCTCTTGGAGAGGGCTGTAAAGCACTGTGAAGCAGTATATAGGTCTAAGTGCTATTGCTATTACTATTGGGGGCAGAATCTGTCTGGAAAATGTAGTCCTATAGATACCCACTTCAGCTATACAAGCACCTTGAATTGAAATCCAGCAGAAACCAGCTAAGTGGTTAATGAGATAATACCAAGATCCCGTATGAGGGCTGCTGCACTTTGGATCAGATACAGTTTTTGGGTGGACTTCTAGAAGATCCTCATCAGAGATGGGTTCCTACCAGTTTGCACCTATTCGGTAGAACCAGTTCGTCAAATCTACCGAACCGGTTAGAAGATGTTCCACCAATGGGCCCGGAAAGCAGGCCACACCTACAGAAGAGGTTCCAAAATTTTTTGAAACCCACCACTGGTCCTTGGATATGATTATTCTACACTATCACGCTCATATTTATAAAACTCAGTGCCTCTGTGAAAGGTAAGGATGACTACTGCGTTTGTGGTGCAATCAGAACATTGCGTGTGTTGAAGTTGTTTTAACGCAAACCAAAGATGCCTTTTAAAAAACAAGTTTACATCATATTCTTATGCCTGCCAGTGCTGTGTGTGAGGTAATTTAAGGTGGTTCTGACAAGTGTCGTTGGCATCTTCATATCCGGTCATATGGGTGGAAAGCCACTCCCATTCGGTCACATGGGCGGCAAGCCACTCCCACAAAGGAGGCCACACCCACAGAGTAGGCTCAAATATTTGAAACTCACCACTGATCCTCATCTAGAGTAAAGTACAATAACTCAAGTATGAGATGACATGACTATTCTCTGGGCATCATTTGAGATATGCATAAAGTGTTTTCCCTCGTTCCTTTAATGAATCACATTGCCTTTCACATTGTTCAGCATTCATTAGCAAAACACCTTTATTCAGTATTCAGACTCATTTTTAATTTCCTTGTTATTTTCAAAATTTTGTTTGGCTCTTTTAATGCCTCTCATCTTAAAAGGACAACTGGTAAAAGTGACATTCTATCTGAGGCATTTTGAGATGATAACGTTGGCTTTCGTCCTTCAAAACCCCAGATGAAATAATAATAATAAAAAACCCCACTCACTATTTGTTGAAAAGATTTTGCAGTGAATGGAATTTGATCAGAATCAATGCTGGTAAATATCATTAGATGTTTACTAACAGAAGTAGGTGAAGTTCACTTTACACATAAATGTTCATTTGTTATTGATTGCTGCATGAAGTGCTAACTAGCAAACATGAATCCAACTTCCTTTGCTAGAAGCAAAACGTTTGAGTATCTTATCTACCGATAAACTGTATGAATGGCTCATATGAAATGTGAATGTGAAATGTAATTTATTGTGATGTGAAATTAGTTCTTGATTATTATTATTTTTTGTACGATTGGCTGTTAGCCGAGGTGGCGCAGTGGTTAAATGCAGCACTGCAGGCTACTTCAGCTGACTGCAGTTCTGCAGTTCGGCTGTTCAAATCTCACCGGCTCAGGGTTGACTCAGCCTTCCATCCTTCCGAGGTGGGTAAAATGAGGACCTGGATTGTTGTTGGGGGCGATATGCTGACTCTGTAAACCGCTTAGAGAGGGCTGAAAGCCCTATGAAGCGGTATATAGGTCTAACTGCTATTGCTATTGCTATATTACACTATATTATATTCTAAGAGCCGAGGTGGCGCAGTGCTTAGAGTGCAGTACTGCAGGCCACTTCAGCTGACTGTTATCTGCAGTTCAGCGGTTCTAATCTCACCGGCTCAAGGTTGACTCAGCCTTCCATCCTTCCGAGGTGGGTGAAATGAGGACCCGGATTGTTGGGGGCAATATGCTGACTCTGTAAACCGCTTAGAGAGGGCTGAAAGCCCTATGAAGCGGTATATAAGTCTAACTGCTATTGCTATTCCACATGCAAGTCAGTATTTGATGCAGAAATAATTGAATGATGAATACGTTTATATGAACTCTCCTGGGAAGCACATAAGTAATTTAAAAGTGCTGCATTGGTTACTCAAGTTGAAGTTAGTCTTGAAGGCCCAAAAGGAGGGACACGTAAAAGGAATGGGAAATATCAGAACTTCTTGGGAAAGAAATGGTGAAATGAAGATGACTCTGACATCTGCAATGGAATGAAGAACTTGCAAATATAGTAACTCTTTGCAATTCCTCTACAGAAATATAAAGCTCAATGTGTCCCATCATGTTTCTGCTCCTGCTTCTGTTTCTTTTGCCTTCCCATGTTTTGATCGCAATTTTCCTTCAACAGTGTAAGAAATATAGGGCAGGGGGATATATTTTCTTATAAGTGCCATTGCTAGCTTAGAGCAAGTGAGCAAATCCATACTTACAAGCAGGCAAAGCAGAATGGGTTTGCCTTTCTTGGAGAAAGAGAGGAACCAGTGCAGAGCACACAAGCAGAAAACTGGCGATTAAGCACACACAAATTAATAATACAACTAATTTTGTATTATTTGTAGAGATTTTTTGGTGGTACTAAACAGAACTAGGAGCATCATTAAAACAACCGAGAGCCGAGGTGGCGCAGTGGTTAGGGTGCAGTACTGCAGGCCACTTCAGCTGACTGTTATCTGCAGTTCAGCGGTTCTAATTTCACCGGCTCAAGGTTGACTCAGCCTTCCATCCTTCCAAGGTGGGTGAAATGAGGACCCAGACTGTGGGGGCGATATGCTGACTCTGAAAACCGCTTAGAGAGGGCTGAAAGCCCTAGGAAGTGGTATATAAGTCTAACTGCTATTGCTATTGCTAACCTGCTGTTATGGAAGTGATGTGTGAGCCTAGGGAGTGGGATGTGTTGAAGGGTGTTTTTGAAGAATGGACCCAGAAGTGGATTGTAAAAGTGTTGGCCATTAGCGATAGACTCCGTTTGAAAAATGTTATGGAAAAAGGGACAAGTTTTATTTGATAGGACTGGGGCTGATTTGAAAGTGGACTTAAAAATGACAGGTTACAAGAATGATATAGAAAAAGATGCTACATGGGATCTGTAAATGAAAGGATCTGATATTTTAGTAATTAAAAGTGATATACAAATAACAAATCAATAAAGTGGTCTGGATAATTTTCCTATGTTTATGAAGGAGACTTGTTAAAGTCTGGAAGAAGAAGCGTGTGAGAAAGGAGAAAGAAAGAAAATGAAAAGATACAAGTTCTAAACCCCTTTGAAGGGATTAAAGATCAAGATTGTTCAAAAGTAAAAGAAATATAAAATTGGTTTGTTTGGTCAAGATTAAAATAGATACAGGTGTGTTGTTATCTCTGGTAACTGTTAATGAACTTTTGCTGATCAGGATTGAACAAGATGGGTTTCAGGTTTTTTAAAAAATAGATAAGAAATGATATATGATGGGAAGAGATTATTTGTTGTGTTATAAGAGAGATTACTAAAATTGGTTATATACTTTTGATATACTTCTCTTTTTCTTTACTATATTCTTATTTATTTTTTCTATTTTTCTTTCTATTTTTTCTGTTTTACACTTTCTATTCCTCCCTCCCTCCCTCCCTCCCTCCTTCCTTCCTTCCTTCCTCCCTTTCTTTCTTTCTGTCTCATTTTTTAACTGTAATGGTTAATAACATCATTATAAAAAGAGAATATGAAACACTGCATTAAGCCTATATATACAAGTTGAGACTGACTGGGAATAGGCCATCATTTTGAACAGATGGAGGATAACTTGCTTGTTTATCAGCCTCCAATTTCTCATCCTTACTGACCTGGACTTTGTCACACTCCCTAGGCTCACACATCACTTCCATAACAGCAGGTTGTTTTAATGATGCTCCTAGTTCTGTTTAGTACCACTAAAAAAATCTGTACAAATAATACAAAATTTGTGTGTGCTTAATCTCCGGTTTTCTGCTTGTATCAGAGGTGCGTTCCTACCGGTTCGCACCAGTTTGTCAACCAGTTCGGTAGTCAAATCTACCGAACTGGTTAGAAGAGGTTCCATCAGTGGACCGGAAAGCAGGCCACACCTACAAAAGAGGTTCCAAAATTTTTTGAAACCCACCACTGGCTTGTGTGCTCTGCACTGGTTCCTCTCTTTCTCCAAGACAGGCAAACCCATTCTGCTTTGCCTGCTTGTAAGTATGGATTTGCTCACTTGCTCTAAGCTAGCAATGGCACTTATAAGAAAATATATCCCCCCTCCCTATTTCTTACACTGTTGAAGGAAAATTGGGATCAAAACATGGGAAGGCAAAAGAAACAGAAGCAGGAGCAAAGACATGATAGGACCCATTGAGCTTTATATTAATTCAGCCTTCTTTTACTCCATTTTATAGACATGTTGTTGGTTGACTGAGGGGAGAAGTATTTGGAAGAGCTAGCTTAGCAAACTAGCATTGAACCCCAAAAGGGAAGAGCAACCTATTAGCTAGCATTTAATTGTATTAATTTCACTTCATCCCCTTCTGATCTCATATATAAGAGCAGCCTGGAAGCCTAAGTTTACATTCCCCCTTTTCTATTCATACAATAGTTTGCTGCAGAACCAAGTGCTGCTTTGTATGTTGTGTTAGGGATCAGCTGTAGCCTTCCCAGCTCACAAATCAGAGGTGGGTTCCTACCAGTTTGCACCTATTCGGTAGAACCGGTTCGTCAAATCTACCGAACTGGTTAGAAGAGGTTCCACCAGTGGACCCG
Source organism: Thamnophis sirtalis (assembly GCF_051295495.1). NCBI lineage: Eukaryota > Metazoa > Chordata > Lepidosauria > Squamata > Natricidae > Thamnophis > Thamnophis sirtalis. The sequence goes on from NW_028261387.1 coordinate 8,091,812, forward strand.
GAAAGCAGGCCACACCTACAGAAGAGGTTCCAAACTTTTTTGAAACCCACCACTGGTCCTTGGATATGATTATTCTACACTATCGTGCTCATATTTATAAAACTCAGTGCCTCTGTGAAAGGTAAGGATGACTACTGCGTTTGTGGTGCAATCAGAACATTGCGTGTGTTGAAGTTGTTTTTATGCAAACCAAAGATGCCTTTTAAAAAACAAGTTTACATCCTATTCTTATGCATGCCATGCTGTGTGTGAGGTAATTTAAGGTGGTTCTGGCAAGTGTCGTCGGCATCTTCATATCCGGTCACATGGGCGGCAAGCCACTCCCGCAAAGGAGGCCACACCCACAGAGTAGGCTCGAACAATGTTTGAAACCCACCACTGTCACAAACCTTGCTTTACAGTATGTTCCTGACTTCAGTTCTTCAGTAGGTCTTTTGCACGCAGTGGGTTTCCTTCTTATTATATGGGTCAGGCCACACCCCATACTCTGCTGACTTAATGTTAAAATTAGTCCCTGACTTTTCTGTGCAGTAGATTGTAAACATTGGATATTGCAATGTCTAGACCTGGTGTGTACATTTCTGTCCTCATGTTGTACAAGGGATAGCAAGGATTTTAACAAATACCTGGAATAGATTATTTAGCTTATCTCAGTGAGATCTCATTTGTCTTTGGAGAGCTGATGGCAACTTATATGGGTTTACGCTTCATTCTTATTCTCATTACTGTAACCTTGTGAGATAGCTGGGTTGAGAGATAGCAACTGGGCCAAAGTCATCCACTAAGATTCATGACTGTGTATCCACAGTCTGACACCCTAATAAATAAATAAAACTGGCATAAATAATGTGAATTATCTTAAAAGATATTTGGGTATCCCAAAGAGGTTGGGTCCCTGACTAGGGTCAAGTAGAATTTAAGAAGAATCAAACAACATATTGCGAATCAGGTTAGGTACCTCCTATAATGACCAATAATGAATAATTTTTCATTACAGTAAAATCTACTACTGATTACATCTACTTGGGAAAAAGAGGGAAGCGATGGCATCCCAAGTAGGTATTTTGAAGTGATTATTCATTTTTAGAAATAGGAATTATAGGAATCTATTTTTATTGCGAAACCTACCTCAAGAAATATATGAAATGAGAGATAATGGGTATAAATATTTATTCACTTATCAACATGCACAATACTATTAGAATAAAGTTCTTGGAAAGGTTGACAGTACGGAAATTGTATATTTTCTGCCCTTTGCTGCTCCTTTTTTTTTCTTGTGACAAAAATAAAGAGTCCAGAATATAGATTTATGGCTCCTTTTTGCATTGTAAATGCATTAGCAATTCAGTTATAGGCCATTATTATTAATTCAACATTCTCTCTGCTAATACAGGAATACAATTTTTGGCGTTTTAAATACCAAGTGGCTTCCCCTTTTGGCCCTTATCATTGTTGGGTTTTTCTGCAGAGGTTCTGACTTTGAAATCTACTTTCTCACTTAAAAAAAAAAACTCCACCTGCTACACATTAGAAATTAGTAGCAGCGTGCATAATGTTTTTCTTTATAGCTATTTACAAACATGTCCAAACAGTGAAATAATCAGACATAAGAAGGTTTAAATGCTTGTGTGGTATACAGAGCTTGGCAAGGCAATTTATACATTTTCTTGTATCAAATTAGATTACATTTATTGAATTTCATTTTTGTTTTTGATTGCGAATGTGGCACAGTACCTTGGAACCGATAATCTGCCATTAGTGTCACCATGAAAATGAACACGTTTTTAAATAATATTGTGGGCATTTTGGGGTAGAAATTCAGATCAATGCATACCAGCGAAGTGTTTCCTTTTAGATTTTGATGTTTTTTGTAAAATTGAAAGATTACTAGAAATATTAGAAATTGATGCAAAAATTAATGTCTTGTGTTTATTATGTAGCCCGGGATAAAAATATCATTTTATTCTTTCTGCTTATTAGTCAAATAGGTTTTACTAATTTGCATCCCAGTTGCAGGGGTGGGTTTCTCGCCCCGTTCCAACCGGTTCGGTTGAAACGGGCCCGGCTGCGTCCTCGTGCACGTGCGCAGTGCACGCATGGGTACTAGCGCTTGTGTGATGCTCCAGCTGCTCCTGGAGGATCGCGCAGGCGCTGTATGCGTTCTGCGCATGCGTGGAAGCGCAGAACTCGTCAAAACCGGGTAAGAAACGCGGGCGGGCGGGTGGATCCTTCGGCGTTCCCGGAAGTTACTTACTTCCGGGTTCGCCGACCAACCGGTTCGCGGGGACTGCCACGAACCGCCTGAAACCCACCCCTGCCCAGTTGGTAATCTTTATTTATTTAAATGTATATAAAATGGCTTTACCTTTTGACTTCCTGAAAAAGCACTACAGACAGTTAATCGTAGAAAGGAAAATATAAAACTACAATGTCAACTACAAGTACAGCATATAACTAGTGAGGTGTTTGTGGAAGAATATAATAATGCATTGTTATATTGAGATGCATGTAATGTCAGATGCATTAATGTGTTGTATGCAAAAAGAAATGAGAAGGGGGAAAATAACAATGAGAAAATGCACAGGTGAGGCTTACCCAAATAAAAGGCTTTGCTTTCTTTAATTATGTTATTTGCCAGGAAATGTATTCAAAGCTGTCAGTCCAGTCTGTTTTGCTAAAGCTGAGCTCTTATGAAAGATTCAGAAAAGATTGCTTCCTATTAAAAATACCCAAATGTTTAACAACTAAATTATAGTGCAGAAAACATGAAACTTCTTTCTTAACTATGCAGATTTTCATTCTATTGTCATATGCTTGTGTTGTCTTGAACAGTGAAAGCCCTGGCCAGGCCAGGCTAAATTGAGATCCAGGCTGCCAAGAATTGCTGAAAACACTGTTAATTTGAGAACTGCTGACAAGAAATCTATTGTAGATAACATCAGATTAGTATTTATCAACTCTGGCAACTTTAAGGTGCCTGGAAACTGCAACTCCCAGAATTCCGCATCCAATGTGCTGCTTAGAGAATTCTGGGAGTTGAGGTCCAGACATCCTAAAATTGTCAAGGTGAAGAAACACTAGTTTAAAGGAGGGAAGGCCACAAAACCAACCTCACAGTCAGAGAACAGTATATAAGAATGAGTATTCAAATGATGTTTATATCATTTGAAGAGCCGAGGTGGCGCAGTGGTTAGGGTGCAGTACTGCAGGCCACTTCAGCTGACTGTTATCTGCAGTTCAGCGGTTCTAATCTCACCGGCTCAAGGTTGACTCAGCCTTCCATCCTTCCAAGGTGGGTGAAATGAGGACCCAGACTGTGGGGGCGATATGCTGACTCTGTAAACCGCTTAGAGAGGGCTGAAAGCCATATATATATATATATATATATATATATATATATATATATATATATATATATATATATATATATATATATATATATATATATATATATATATATATATATATATATATATATATATATATATATATATATATATATATATATATATGTGCTTTTTCTCCTTTCACTGTTACAGATTTGAAAACAGTTGAATTGAACTCATATACATTCCTCCAATCATTCTCCAAATAAATTCTTTGTTATAAACAATCTCTATGAAAATGAACCAACCTTGCTTATTATAAAGATGTTTTGTAGCTTTCAGAATCTTTTGTTCTTTTTTTTTGGTGTACTACTAGAAGAGTGGGAAAATCACTAATTCCCCCAGGTATCTGAATCAAATACCCACTCAAATTGGGAAGTATATTTTAAAGGGCAGCAGGCAGATCGAGCTTGTAAAAAGAACGAGAGTTGGATCGATCTGCATCAAACACATAATTGGCTACCCAATTGATAAAATCAATTAAGGTCAATAAGGCTGGTGCTGATTATGTTATGCCTGAATTAATTAAGAAGAATTCTACCTGGTGGGCGCATTTGTTAGCATTTCTCTTAGCGTTTATAGATCAGACTGGTTATATTTCAAGAGATCGGGGGGAGAGAATTGTCCCAATTTATAAAAAAGGCAGTAAGGACGTTCTATGTGACTACAGGCCTGTTAGCCTTTAGAGTGTTGTTAGCATGTTTTATGCTAAACACTTTTGAAACACAAGATTGGATAGAGAAAACGGGCGCAATCCAAGATGAACAGGCATCAGTAGGTCATAATTTGGCCCTACATCATTTTGTAAAACTATACATATAACAGTGTATACAATATGTACTAAAAAAACTAAAAAAAATCCCTCTGTGTGGATTTCTCACAAGACTTTCGCTCAATATACAACAATGTTCTTTGGGATAAATTAAAAAAAATACAGCAATTGAGAGGTGCCTCCTCCAGCCTCCAAGAGCCGAGGTGGCGCAGTGGTTAGGGTGCAGTATTGCAGGCCACTTCAGCTGACTGTTATCTGCAGTTCAGTGGTTCAAATCTCACCGGCTCAAGGTTGACTCAGCCTTCCATCCTTCCGAGGTGGGTAAAATGAGGACCCAGATTGTTGGGGGCGATATGCTGACTCTGTAAACCGCTTAGAGAGGGCTGAAAGCCCTATGAAGCGGTATATAAGTCTAACTGCTATTGCTATTGCTATCTGATACAGAAATTATATTCTAACTCCACCCTAAGAGTGAAATGCAAACCCCTTGTAGCCCTCTCAGCAGAGGTGGGTTTCTGCCGGTTCACCATGGATCAGGCGAACTGATAGTGGCGGCAACGGGAGATTCCGCCCACCCACCTGGATGCTTCTGCACATGTGCGTACACGGGTGAACTGGTAGTAAAATAAATTGAAACCCATCACTGCCTCTCAGGCAAGGTGTGCGATAAGGATGTATTTTGGTCCATCCTTTTAAATCTCTGTATTAACTCATTGGTTGAGCTAAATCATAACTTGGATTTCCATGCACCCATCCTATTGCAGTGTCAATTCCCAACCCTTCTTTGTGGTGAGGATGCTGCTATAATCTCACAAGCACCTGTTAGCTTTAAAAGACCAATTGAAGCAATGTTTAGGTACCGCCAAAACCATGGAATTCTCAATTTTGAGAAAATGAAAATTCTTTTTTCACTAAAACAGCTATTCAACATTCCTGGAGAGTAGGAAGGCATAAACTAAAGCAGGTTAACACATTTAAATACCTGGGCATAGTTTTCCAGTCTATAGGCATTTGGACTAGTTGTCAGAATTACGTGATGAGATAAGCCATTAGGTCAGTGGTTCCCAAACTTGGCAACTTTAAGACTTGTGGACTTCACAAGTCCACAAGTCTTAAAGTTGGCTGGAGAATTCTGGGAGTTGAAGTCCACAAGTCTTAAAGTTGCCAAGTTTGGGAACCACTGCATTAGGTCAATGAATGTTATTCACTATACACCAGATACTGGTGGAGGACAATTAGTTCCTGCTGCTTTAAAAGTGCTTGAGGCCAAAACATTGGCTCAAATTCTTTATGGGGCCCAAGCAGGAGTTTATGTGAATAATGAACTGCAGGAAACCATGCAAACAAAAATTGTGAAATCAATTTTGGCTGTTCCCAGTAGTAGTCCAAATATCCAGTTAAGATTTGAGACAGAAATGCTGTTAATTCAGGTTAGCGCCTAGAACCGTGATGGCGAAACTATGGCATGTGTGCCAGAGGTGGCACGCAGAGTCCTTTCTGTTGGCATGGGTTGTGGCCCAGCAGGAGCCACTGGAGCTGCCACCAGACTCCGACAGCGAGGGGCCCTATGAGTCGGCTCTGGAGGATGTGGAGGACCCTGGACAGGGTTCCGACTCCGAGCAGGGCACAGAGAGGCTGGTTGGCCACCAGGAGGCGTCTGAGCCTTGGACCAGTGGGGAGGAGACAAGGGAGTGTGATCCTGACATCATGCATTGGAGCAGTGGGGAGGAGACAAAGGAGTTGGTCCTGGATGCCCGGCAACAGAGAGCTAATAGGCGTAAGGAACAGTTACGCAGTTACAGGAGATAATTGCACTCAGCTGGTGGTAATTAGGCTCCTCTCAAGACTATAAAAGGAATGATTGTGCACACACTTGTTGCAGGAGTCAATGTACTTACTAGAGCTGGAGAACTCTTGTGGCTAGCTTGGCAGGCTGGATTGCTGCCAAGGGCTAGTCTCTGTGTTAATAAATCCTTGAAGTATCTTTGTCTCAGTGTGCTTTGGTGTAGGACAAGGGGGGGGGGTCAGAACAGGCATGTATGCCATCGCCTGCTGGTCTTCTGGTTTCCGGCGTGCCGGCCAGCTAGTCTTCATAGGTGCCGAAGTGCCAGAAAACAACCTGAAAAACAGCCTGAAAAATGGCCTGAAAACATCCCAAAAAACTACCAAAAACCAGGCATGCGCACAATGACCAACTGGTCTTTGGGTTTCTGGTGCACCGACACACGCCCATGAACACGTTCCAGTTTCGGCACTCAGTGCCGAAAAGGTTCGCCATCACTGGCCTAGAAGATGATGATAACATATTCCCTTAATTTTAACAGATAATTTAATCTTCTTCCTGGAAGCAGGTGGTATAGCATAAGTTGGCTTCAGTTGTGCTCCGTCTACCATGTTGAATATAAATAATCTATAATCAAGGCAAGCAATTAATTATCCAAAAATAAGAGATGTAGAGTTTCAGGAACAGGCTTTTCCAACATGATAAAATGAGGATAAGTAGGGGTGCATGAAAACCGGCATGTTATCTGCAAAACCTAACTTCCTGTAAGTTGAGAATAGCAGTTCTAAAAGCAGAATACGGTAGTGTTTCATCAGCACTATTTCAAGACAGATATAATAAAATCCCCATAGCGGAGCATATTTGTGCATATGGTGATTAAGAAGTTGAAACCACCTTACACATGTTATTGTATACTTTTTACGGGGACATGTACATTTTATAGGGGCATAAGGCCTATTTATATTTTATGCCAATAGATACATTCCCAGGGAGATCAAACAAATTTTATCTGAATCTTCTCCAAGATTTAAAACCCACTATTATCTGTGCAGTAGCCAAGTTTTGCGTTACTGCAAAGAAAATAAGACAAAAACGGTTAAAGAAATAATTGGTTTAAGAAGTTCTCACTTTTACCTCTTATATCACTTTTGGATACTTATTTTTCTAATTAATAAGTTGCTAGGGGATATTTACTCTATCTTGTAGGTTTTTTTAAAAAAAAATTATATTTATCATTACTTGGGTGGTTAATGTTTTAATACAATAATAGAGGGGTGAATGTAATATCATTATATGATTTGCTGATATGCTGATGTGATATAGCACATCAAATTGTTTCACTCTGTTTTTGTTCTTTTAAATTTGATGGTCATTGACCAAATTAAAAAAAAAAAGTTACTTAACTTACTAGCTGCATAACAGCTCCCTATGAGATGCTGATTTTTCTCCAACTTCATATAGAGCAGGGGGTTTGGTTTGGTTTATTGGATTTATATGCCGCCCTTCTCCCAAGGACTCAGGGCGGCGTACAACATTAAAAAGAAACACATATTACAAAAGCTTAAAAAAAAAATTAGATAGCGTATCCAAAAAACAAACCCAATTAAGATTAACAATAACATTTTAAAAAATTCAATTAAAATTATCAATGATCAATAATTTATTTTGTTTTGTTCAGGCCAGGCTGACTTGCTGGAAAAGCCAACTTTTAAGGGCGCGTCGGAAGGACCGGAGGTCAGGAATTATACGAAGCTCCGGGGGCAGCTCATTCCAGAGGGAAGGCGCTCCCACAGAGAAGGCTCTCCCCCTGGGGGTGGCTAGCCAACACTGTCTGGCCGACAGCACCCTGAGGAGGCCAACTCTGTGGGATCGCACTGGACAGTGGGAGGCTACCGGTGGCAGTAGGTGGTCTCGCAGGTATCCTGGGCCTAAGCCATGGAGCGCTTTAAAGGTCATAATTAGTACCTTGAATCAAACTCGTGGTGTTATCGTGGCATTACATGATGTATTGCGACTTTTCCCCTTATGCTAAACTGGGGGTAGGCGTGGCCAGCTTGTGATGCATTTGGCCCCTGGGCTGCAATTTTGACAGCCCTGATGGAGAGCCATTTATGCTGACTGTTTTTGTGAGTTAGCATGGTAGTTGTGGGTCCACTTTACTATAGGGCTTTCCAAACTACAGTACACTTTAAGACAGGGATGTCACATTCAAGGCCCGGGGACTGGCTCTTGCCCACGGGGTGCTTAGGTGTGGCCCGTGGGGCAGCCCTGGAAACAGCAAAGGACCAGCCGGCGGTGCCTCTACCAGTGAAACTGGAGCTCATGCGGTGGGGTGATTTTGACCCAGTCATTCTCTCTTAGCTCTAGGCAAATCACTTCTGGAAATCTTACCAACAAAACTGTAGCGGCTAGTCCGTACAGTCAATAGTGACTCAAAGGTATCTGCGTACACAAAGCTGACCCTTAGCAATCACAAGGTTGAGTTCAATATGATTACAAATTGTCTCCTTTATTATTTGTTCTAGGATATTTCCTGCAGAGGTGGGTTCCTACCAGTTCGCACCTATTCGGTAGAACCGGTTCGTCAAATCTACCGAACCGGTTAGAAGAGGTTCCACCAGTGGACCCGGAAAGCAGGCCACACCTACAGAAGAGGTTCCAAAATTTTTTTTGAAACCCACCACTGGTCCTTGGATATGATTATTCTACACTATCCTGCTCCTATTTATAAAACTCAGTGCCTCTGTGAAAGGTAAGGATGACTACTGCGTTTGTGGTGCCATCAGAACATTGCGTGTGTTGAAGTTGTTTTAACGCAAACCAAAGATGCTTTTTAAAAAACAAGTTGACATCCTATTCTTATGCATGCCAGTGCTGTGTGTGAGGTAATTTAAGGTGGTTCTGACAAGTGTCGTCAACATCTTCATATCCGGTCACATGGACGGCAAGCCACTCCCATCCGGTTACATGGGTGGAAAGCCACTCCCACAAAGGAGGCCACACCCACAGAGTAGGTTCAAACAATTTTTGAAACCCACCACTGATTTCCTGTTACCAATATTATCTTAGCCGCACTCCTAGATTCTCCTAACTTTATTTTTTCTTGAGGGCAGAGAAGACACAAGCTCTTTTCCAATACTCTGGCTCCTTCCCAATTCATTAGAACCTCTTGAAGATGATTGACCAAGATCTCAACAGCTCTTCAGCCATTCCTTCAGTGCTGTAGGATGTATTTCAAAAGGCCTGAAGATTGAAGGGATTTAGATTTACCAGGAGATCCTTTACCAGTTTGCTACTGCTCTGTAAATTGCCTTCCCTATCGCGTTCATTTTCACTCTTATGCTACTTAAATCACCCTTTATTTCGAACGTAAGGATCGAGGCAAAACAGGACTTAATGTTTCCCTTTGTTTTCCTTGGGTCATCTGTTAAATTTCTTCATTTGGAAGATGCAGTGTGCCTGCTGCCTCCTTTGTCTTCCTCCTGCTGTTGATGTATTTTTTGGGGAAAGAACTCTTATTGATGGATTTTGGTTCTGTTGCTAGCCTCAGCTCTATTTCTGCCTCTGCCTTCCTGTTCTCATTCTTATTTTTCTGAGCTGAAGCTCTGTAGATTTCCTTGGTCATTAGCCCTTCCTTCCATTTCTAATAAGCCGCCTTTTTAAGATTCAGCTTATTTGGACCCATTGATTTCTTTAGTTTATATGAGGTGATTAAAATTGGCCTTTTAAAAAAATCAATTGTTTGAGTTTAACTTTTTTGACTGTTCCTTTTTTTAAAAAAAGCCAAAACTCTCTTTGAAAATCAAGAAATCTAGCATATTATTTTATGGACAAGACCTGGAGTGTGCCATTTTTGTCCATCCGCATAGGACAAGCAGAAATCACGACAGATGGGACGATCCATCAGATTTGGAGGAAATTACAGTTTGGTTTTGTACTCCTAGTCAATATCCATATCAGAGCAAGAACACATGTTTGCACAAGAAAAAAAAGGTTATTAAACCCCAGCAAACATAACAAAACAGGGAAAAAGTCAAGCAAAAATGCAAGAAAAGTAAGAGATGAACAAATAAGAGCTAAACATCTACCCATGTCATTAGACACATAATTTTCCTGGGAGTCTGGAAAGAATGTTGTGGATAGTTAGTAAGAGCAATCCCGAAGGGATTGGTTATTTTAGCCCTAGCCTTTTATCAACATAACAGCAGCAGAGTAGAGATAGCAAGCTACCATGTCATGCAGCTTAGAGTCACCATGAACTGTGAGATGGGTGGCAAATAAATTTAATAATAAATAAAAATAAAATGTAATCCTTATTCTATTCTGCACTGTGAAGGAAACTATTTTGTGAATGGGTATGATATCTCAAACAAAAATAGACAGGCCCTAAGCCAGGGGTCATCCACATGTGGCTCTTTCCGTGACCTGACAAATGCGCGAACGACAAAAGCGCATCGACGAAACTGCGGCGAGAAAACCGTGATGTCATAAACGCGCCCACAACAACGCGTCGACAAAAACCGCACCCACAAAAGTGCGATTTAAGTTAAGGTAAGGGTTAGGGTTAGGGTTAGGGTTAGGGTTAGGGTTAGGGTTAGGGTTAGGTTCAGGGTTAGGTTTAGGGTTAGGTTTAGGGTTAGGTTTAGGTTTAGGGTTAGGGTTAGGGTTATTAGGTTGTTATTAGTTGTTTGTTGAAGGTGTGCTTTTGTCAGCGCGCTGTTGTCAGTGCGCTTCTGCGCTCATTCATCGGCGCAATTTTGACCTCGCGGTTTTCTCGCCGCAGTTTCGTCAGCGTGCTTTTGTCGAGTGCACATTTGTCGGTGAACCGGCTCTTTCATCCCTCTGCTGCGCCTCCCTGTTGCTCAAAATATGCGTCACATCCGCCAATGTGCAACACCCGCTGGCACACCATTTATTGAACTTTTCAACCCCCGGTAAGCCAACCTTGGTTAAATCCAAGAAAAGTTTCAGAAGAAAACAGAATGTTAAGTTCAACGACATATAGTAGTTTTGTGGCCGCTCAGGAAATAGTCAGCCATGGGAAGGGTTTTGTGGCTCCCAGTGTTTTCTTTTCTGTGGGAAATGGGTCCAAATGGCTCTTTGAGTGCTTAAGGTTGCCGCCCCCTGCCCTAAGCTATGTCAGGCTTCATCTGTTTCTTGTTCCTGGGAAACAAAGAGTCCCACCAAGCCCTGTGTTCTACTGGAGAGATTCATCCTATCATATCTCTATGACATAGTAGCACTAGCTTCACATGTGGTCCTTTTACTGTTCTAAAGAATCAGTAAGCCTTATTTCCCAGCTTTAGGGTTAGAATGGAATTCTAATTATTTTGTACAATGATTCCTATTTTATTTTCTCTGGATTCCTAGTCAGTAACAACTTTTAACCAGGTTTCAAAGATAAGAATTGGTCAAGATTTGGACAAGCGATACAGTAGTTTCAAAGGGGACTTTCTCCCTCTTATGGTTTAGCATGTATGTATGTATGTATGTATGTATGTATGTATGTATGTATGAATGAATGTATGTATGTATGTATGTACAGTATTGTTCTGACCCACTCCTCCGTCCAGTAACGAATGCCGAGATAAGCTTAACTCGAATGTCACAGCACTTTATTAGCAAGAAACCAAAACCTCGGTGGCTGAAAGCCAAGCATAACAAACAGATAAGAACCTTGGCAGCAACTCAGACTTCGACAGATAACAGCTTCTCCAGTGTTAGGATTGATGTTGACTCCTGCAAAAGGGGCGTGTACACAAGCATTCCTTTTATAGTCTTGAGAGGAGCCTAATTACCACCAGCTGAGTGCAATTACCTCCTGTAACTGCGCAACTGTTCCTTACGCCTATTAGCTCTCCGGTGCCGGGCATCCAGGAACAACTCCCTTGGCTCCTCCCCACTGCTGATGTCCGGATCACACTCCCTTGTTTCCTCCCCACTGGTCCAAGGCTCAGGCGCCTCCTGGTGGCCAACCGGCCTCTACGCAACCTGCTCGGAGTCGGAACCCTGTCCAGGGTCCTCCACATCCTCCAAAGCCGACTCATAGGGCCCCTCGCTGTCTGGCGGCAGCTCCAACGGCTCCTGCTGGGCCACAACAAGTATGTATGTATATCCCACCTTTATTATCATTATTATTACTTGCTCTTATCCTACTTGGCTTGCTTAAAGTAGGGAACAGCTGAAGTCCCAGGGAACTCTGTTTCTTTCCATGTAAAAGGGGATCATTTACAAAGTCTCTTCCCTATATTCCCCACCCTATGATAAAATGACTGAAATGCATACATAGTTGGATGGGCATGGTCCTTGAGATCAGGGAATAGACGGTAAGTTGACTGTGGTGCTTCCAACTACTCATCCATGCTTTGTTTATGTTAATAATACACTCAGTTTTGCAATATGTAAGAAATAATCTTGCACTAGACCGACCTTAAGACATACTGGCAGCAGAAAATATCTCAATGTTTTGATGATCAAGCTATGAGAATCCAAACAATGAGAAGGGAAGAGTTACAATTTCCTGGAAATCTCTTTATGAAACCCTGTTGGCATAGCGTCCCTTAGATCTATTAGTTTTGACAACCTCCGTTATTCTGGTGCGTCTTATCATCTGTAAAGTTAACAAGGGCTGATAAGAGATGATGAGGCCCCATACCAGTTTGTATTTCAGCACTCATAAATATTTCACAATGCCACTTTCTCACAATCAGATACATTAGTTTGCTGAGTGTAGATACTGCTGAATATTCACTCACTTGCTGGGCTTTAACAAAGGGTCTGAAAGAATAAAACATTTTTTTTTTAAAAAAATCAACTGATAATACCTTCAGGTTATGCAGCTTTGCTCCAGTGTTGCTGGCTTTCCTACATCTTCTGCAATTTGAATATTTTTTTTTTAATCTCTAAGAGTGGTTATCATTTTCCACAATAACATATTACAGCAATTTACAGACATGCTATTTTCCACTAAGTTATTTTTATAGCTGTGAGAATGTCAATTCTACAATGCCCTTTAGTATCTGAATGGCTGGGTTATTATGTATTTAATTTGGAATTAATTAAACTAATTTTGAATGGTTTGGAATTATTGCTGATTCTTTGGAGAAGATATTTAGCTCGGAACGTATCTTCATTAAAAGCATCCCATTTGACGGAAATAAAAAAAAAACCACTGGTGAATATAGCACATTTTATGTTTTTATTATTATTTGTTTAATGTTTAAATCATTGTAGTCAAATTGATTCAAAAGTAACAGAGGATTTTTCCTTCCCCTTTCACTTTAATACGATAGAGTGCAAAAATATCACTTGATTATCAGCTGCAATATTAATTTCTCTTTTTGTTGCGTGACTCACAGCGAGAATAATGTCAAGGCAGCAGAGAACCAATTAAATTGATTTTAATCTTTGTCAGGGAAGATAACATGCCTTTTTTCTTTTCTTGTTTAAATAATTAAAGTTTCAGTAGGTATTATTTTAGAGTTTAAAGAAATTGGTATCTTAATGTAATGGACCTTCTAATTACATACTTAATAGACTTTAATAAGTTAATCATGATTTTTCATTTAATGTGTATTTTGGTTTTTTGTATTAACTTTGTATTTTCTTTTCTGAGACTTTTTAAAAAAAGAGAAAGAGGGAGATTATTTTGCCTCTGATTTTATTTGAAGCACTATTCTCACATTTCATATATATATATATAGGCCTAATGGCTAAGAAGTCTGCCTAGTATGTAATATAGCCCAGGTTCAAATCCCAGTAAGGGTATGGCTAGCTGATGAGAGCTAAATAGCTTGAAATAGATCTATACTAGTCTCCCTTTATTTATTTATCAGCACAAATTAAAAAAAACACAAATATAACAAAGGCAACAGTAAAAATATTGGGTTTCTGTCGTGATGTACTCTTGTGACGAGCCGATTGACAGATGATGGAAGCAGTTAGCTTCCTCCCATAGTTGGGGCTTACCAGGGGTTGTAAAAAATCTAATAGATACCTTTCACCCTGGCTTCGCTGATAACAGATAAGAGCCTGTGGCCTAATGGCTAAGAAGTCTGCCTAGTATGTAATATAGCCCAGGTTCAAATCCCAGTAAGGGTATGGCTAGCTGATGAGAGCTAAATAGCTTGAAATAGATCTATACTAGTCTCCCTTTATTTATTTATCAGCACAAATAAAACACACACACACACACACACACACACACACACACACATATTTTCCTTAAAACTAACAGAATAGATTTCATTAAAAGTACATGAGACACTTTCCCCTCTTATTAGCATTATAAATATTTAGTGGCACAGCTCAATAAATTTAAGAGGTCAAGAGGAATAAGCTTTTCCTGCCTCAATTAACATTCCATGAATTGCATACTTTATATATTTTGCATCGTTAGAACATTGGAAATATAGCCAAGTCAACTTTTTAAAAGATCATTTTAACGGGGGAACAGGCTCTTAAGGTGTTCTGGTGGACCCTTAATAGGGACCATAACTGAATGTTATTATTCTAGGCTTAATTTGATGGAATTTTGTTTAGAGTAAAGATGTGTTTTCCAAAAGCTGTTCAAGTAATGCTTCGAAACTGATAAGAGGCAATAAATATCTGATGGCTTGGAAGGATTTTCCTTTTTCAACAAAACTTTGATTCTCTTAAAGCCCTTGTTGACTTATAGAAAGTTGATGCAATTGTACCTCTGTTTTGTTAAGAGCCTAGTCAACTTTGTAGGTTTTTAGAAGGCAAGGAAACAATAAATATAAGGGCAACAGAGACAATGAAGGAAGTCCCATGCTGAATTTAACCAAACTAGGGTTGTCTTGGTGCCAGCAAAGTGATCCTACACGTCTTCCCAAACTGTATTAATGTGGCAGCATTCGACAGAGAGGAACATGAAAACAAAGCTTTATTTAATCTAGTATTCTCTTCCCATTGTAGTCAACCACACACTCCTGGGAAGCCTGCAAATGCTTTAGTATCTCACTAAAACATGTACCGCATTGCTTCTGATAGAGGAAGCCAAAATAACAGCAACACTGATAATAATAATGCTCCAATCAGTATCCTCAATGTTATAACTGTCATCTATTCATTTGTTTAATTGTTTTTTTTTCTAAGCTGTTTGTTCTCAGCCATCTCAATGTCACATTTGCCTGTTAGGACTAAATTGAAGCAGGCTGATATATTTTTTTTCTTTTAACTATCCTATTTTTCAATTAAACATGATACTTTGATAAAAGTTGGCCACTTTACTGCTTATCCCTAATCCTAAATCACATATGGGCAAGTTTAAACGCACAATTGTCAAACAGACTTTGGGTAGACACTATACTATTAAATTTCTTTCAGGTGTGAGAATTGCTTATTTAGTCCTATTTTCTTCTTCTTTTTTTTTTTTTGGAGAATTTTTTTTATTGTTTTAGTTAAACAAAAACACACACAAAAAAAGAATAATCTTTCGTTACATCTTGTAGAAAGCGTATCGGCTGGTTACAAATATATTCCGTGCGTTTCTTCCACAATCCTTACGTAGACTTCATTCAAATCGAGTTGTACATTTTAAGTCAAGAAAGATTAATTATTTATTTTACTATCCCTGTACCACAATTCTCATTTGGTTACCATTATTTAAACATGTTTTTATCTAGAATCATTTATATTTAAAGACACAACCACCTACTGGCATTCATTTGCAGTTTCAATAAATCTCCAATAACATTACAGCTTTATGACATATTCTAAAACAAATTCAGTTAAATAAGATATCTAAGCATTCCCCCCCCCATAACACATCTATATGTATCGTTAAATATTATCCATTAACATTTCCTTGTTATTATTGTTGACTAAAAGTTATTTACTGTTTATCTCACCTCTCCTTTCCACAGACCCACACAATATTATACCTTTATAGCCGTCTTTAAACAATGATTTATTAATAAGATTTATAGGACTTTCCCCTCAATCCCAAATTAGTTAATTACGTGCTAAGAAAATAAACATTAGACATCTAAGACAATCTAAGAGATGTTAACATTTCTACTTAACAATCACCAAAAGTATACATTAGCATTTCTATGGCCCGGTTATTTATCCTAACTAAGGTTATCATTTCACTATTAGTATCATAGTAAATTATATGTTAACGAATAAACATTCAATGGTAGTCTAAAACAGTCTATAAAGTACTAAAATCTCTACTTATTAATCATCAATAATCATCATATTGTCTTGTTCTTTAACCGTAAGAAGACTTTTTTTGCTAATTTCATGACAGCAATTGACTTAGGAATCTTTGATAAGGAACTTTGATAAAAAAAATTAATCAAGAATCTGAGCTAACACTGTCTAGTGAATTGCCCCCTAATGCCCCATGGGATAGCTGGCAAGCTAAGGCTAGCATCTAGCAAGAAAGGGAAACCGACAGCTTTACTAGTGTTATTTTTTTGGCTCAGAAAAAGATGGGTGTTGTGGAATTGTGCCACAATGCTCAGCAATGGAGCAACCTATCCTCCTCTTCCTTATACCAAGCGAGAGATGCGGAGGGCGGTGAGCAGAGCAGATGTGTTTTCCTCCTCCTCCTCCTCCTCCTCCTCCTCCTCCTCCTCCTCCTCCTCCTCCTCCTCCTCTTCCTTCTCCTCCTCCTGCTCCTCCTGCTCCTCCTGCTCCTCCTGCTCCTCCTCTTCCTCCTCCTTCTCCTCTTCCTCCTCCTCGGTTCCTCACCTGACATAGCGGTGGATGCCAGGCGGTTGGAGGCCCTGACCCTTCACCAGCTCAATGAGCTCCTGGAAGATGAGGAGCAGCACCAGAACATGGCCCTGGAGATGGAGGAGGCCCAAAACATTCAGCTTAGCAAAGATATGACTCCTTATATCAAGCACCTGCCCTCTGGAGATCTTCAACAAATAAGTGTGAAATTGTGAGATTGTGGGTAAGAATGTGGCACAAGCAGCTACGGGGATCCCAAGGAGTGGGAAGCGAAGCATGGGGTATCTGAAGGAGTAGAGAAGGCCTTGGTAGGCCCAAAGCAGTCAGCTTGTGCCTGCATTAGGTCTCCAAGTGTCTCCTCCACCCCTCAAGGCACTCCATGCTCCACTTATCGACCAGTGCGTTGGTTTAACGATTCAATGAAGACAGGTCCTTGGCAGCAAACCGGCACAGACAAGCTTGGGCAGCAATCCAGCACAGATAAGCCATGGCAGCAATCCAGCCTGCCAAGCTCACAATACTGTTCTCCAACATTAGTTCCTGCGTTGACTTCTGCAAGAGGGGCGTGTGCACAAGCAGTCTTTTTATAGTCTGGAGAGGAGTCTAATGATCACTAGCTGAGTGCAATTACCTCCTGTAACTGCGCAACTGTTCCTGATGCCTATTAGCTCTTCGATGGTGTGCATCCAGGAACAACTCACTGCTGGCGTCCGACTCACTCTCCCTTGTCTCCTCCCCACTGGTTCAAGGCTCAGGCGCCTCCTGGTGGCCAACCAGTCTCTCTGTGCCCTGCTCAGAGTCAGAACCCTGTCCAGGGTCCTTCACATCCTCCAGAGCCACTCATAGGGCTCCTTGCTGTCGGAGTCTAGTGGCAGCTCCAACGGCTCCTGCTGGGCCACAACAGAAGAGAATCTGGGAAATGACCTTGAGGGAAATAGGGAAGACTAGGTTATACTGTATAAGCAAAGAGGACTGAAACATATCTTAAATCCTGGGGAAGAGGATAGCATTTGGAAGAGATTCAGGCAGACTTTTCTCTGATTAACAGGGAATAAGAGAGAGGGGAGGTAATGAAGCTTTATTACAGCCTGTTCCATAAAGTAGAGTTTTAGTCTTCTCATGAAGTCAGTTTCCTGATTCCTGACAGGCATTCTGATGATTCCAGTTACACCCGAGTCAATGCCAATCTTTCTGGTTGCTCTATAGTTTTTCTGATCTAGGGATACTGATTATCTTCTGGATCATATATATGTTTACCATCTTTAGCTGAAGTATTTGGGCTGATGTTTCTTACTTTGGAGGAACATGGAAACTGGAGAAAAAGAAGGCTGTTTCCCCCCCCCCCCAGTGGCTCTTCAGACAGTCAATACTGAACAATGATTTTGCATACATTTTACTTCATCTTTCTTAATTTTATACTGAGTACTTCATTGATTTTCATAAGTATGTGGAAATGTCTTTCCTCAACAGAATTAGATATAAATTAGCAACATTGATCGTACCTTCACATTTGTGTAATCACATGGAACTGCATTTATCAATGATGAAAATGTATATGTGAAGCAAGATCTAAATAACAATGTAAATAATCAAAAATAATAATGGGCATGTTGTGTATAAAACTTCCATTCCAAGTAGAAATTAATTTGTTAATTTTGACCTTATGTTGATTTGTGAGAAAGATGTCACAACATTCAGTGAGTAGCAGTTTCCAATTATTTTTGCTGGTTTCAGTGGCGTTTTAAACACCATTAATTTCTGTAAGTTGTTGCTGAAATCAAACTGCGAATACAGTTGAATTCTATATTGTTTATAGTAATAATAGGAGGCATTAGTAATAAAAGTGTGTCTTCAGAAATTGTAAATCTTTATTAAACTGTCTAATAGGAAATATTTTTTTCTTATTTGAACTGGTATTTGATAACCAACCTGGAGAAAATTAAGTTCAGAAGAAGCACTACCTTTTATCTTTCTCTCTATCAGTTTCTTCCTAAGATAGGTTCTTCTGAACCTTTTAATGCATACAGAAAATTTAGATTATGTAAAAAAGATAGCCAAGAATCAGGGCCGGATTTAGATGAAAAGAGGCCCTAGGCTATTCCACTTATGAGGCCCTTTCACCTCCCATTTTTAAGTTTGTAAATTACATGAGAGACAATAAAATACATCATTACTGTGATATATATCAATATATATCAATATATATAGCTGGCCTCCCGACGGAGGGCGGCTCTGCTCTGCGGCAAAGGCAGCGAGGCCAGCCGCCTCCCCTGCTGCGCTCAGCTGCCCGGCTCGGCCCCCTCACCCTCACCTGCCTGGCCGCTGGTGGGCTCCACGTCGACGGGGCGGCTACTGGGAGCGGCCACGCCTCTCACCCGACCGCCAGTGCTGGGAACGTGGGCAGGCTCCCCAACTGCCGCGGTGCTGGAACGATCTTAACCAATACATTTTTATGTTTGTTTATTAGTCATATGCGTAGAATTTCTCCTTATTTTCGGCTCAGTGTTTTAGTGTTCATTGTTTTTAGAATAGTGTAATTTTAATTTTGCTAACAATTTGAATGTAGGCCCCTCTTGATCTTGAGGCCCTAGGCTGAAGCCTAGTTAGCCTATAGGAAAATCCGGCACTGCCAAGAATTAATGCTGACTTAATTGACCAGTACAGAATCAATCAGTTGAGAAATATATATATATCCTCAGTTGGTAAAAATTAAGTTGGGTTGCTGAGGGAAAAAAAAAAAGGCAAAATGAGGCATGAGCAATTTATGAAAAATATTATGAATAATGTGAGAGTCATTTTTGCAGGAGCTGGCTAGTAAATATTTTATATATTCATTAGCTGTGGGAACGGAAATGGTATTCGAACTCGTGCAATTACACTTGAAACAATTCATCAAATAAAAGCATAAAAGTTTACCTACCGATGGGAGAGGTGGCCATTTTGTTTCAGTCCTTGTGACTGACCTCAATTGACCTCAATGTATGACCAGGAGATTATTAGATCATGAATAAAAATGACTTGGTGCAGTTTATGTATGTTACCCCCATGTTTCAAAAGCATATGTGGAAACAACATAATTTTTCGCTTTTTGTGTGTGAAAGAACTTCCTTCCTTCCCTTTGTATTGACGTACATTAGATAGAACATCAAATATGTTCCTTACTCTGATAAGCTAATGTGCCTAATTAAAACCCGTTCAAATCATTTTAGTAAAAATAACTCACATTCCCAGCAATAAAAATACAATAATATCAAATTCAGTAACTAATTTTTTCCATGCCATCGCAAATCATCAGGCTGAAATAGCTTTCTCACTGCACCTAATGATACATCTGGTCCTAGTTCATAACAGTGGTGTCTCTGTGAGGGAGAGAAGAAAGGTTACCTTATGGAGAAATTATTATTATTATGACAAATGTATTTAATTTTTCTTAATTCAAGATATGGAGAAATGAGGAGAAAATTATGATACTTAAAGAACGCCTTTGCTATAGACTTCTAGGGATTTTTCTAAACGGCAGGGTCAAGAAGTACAGTTTCTACCCATACTCATCTCTTCCAATCAGCTGATTGTTTCCCTATGAATATAATACCTCAGAGTAATGCATTATCATAGGAGATATCTGGACGAATAGCTGCCATGGCCATAACACAAGTCTTCATTCTGAAGATCCCTCCAGAACCCAGAGCGCGCAATGGGCAGTTGTTATGAAGAACTCAACACTTGAGATAGAAGGATGCCCCTTGTTCTGAGAGATAGTTGGCAGGGCAGCTAGTGAATTTAGTTGTAATTCACAACTGTAATTTTGTAAACCAAGATGATTAGGGGAGGCTAAAACATATGGAGAATTCCTGAATGTTGCAGGAATTGAGTATGTTGAAAAGAGGACCAGGTGTGACATGATAGTGGTATTCCAATATCTGAGGGACTGCCACAAAGAAGGGGTCAACCCATTGTCCAAAGCACCTGAAAACAAGACATGAAGTAATGGATGGAAAAACCAACCTACAACTAATGAGAAATTTCTTGACACTTCGAACAATAAATCAATGAAGCAACTTGCCTCCAGAAGTTGTGGAGATTTTAAAGAAGAGATTGGACAACCATTTGTCGAAAATGATATAGGGTTTCCTTCCTGAGCAGGGGGTTGAACTAGAAGACCTTCCACCTCTGTTATTCTATAATGTTGTTGCATGCATTAACATAATGCTGTTTCATGCATTAGGGCATCAGGCATATGACGCAAATTATTTATTTGCATCAGTTTCGTATAAAATCAAAGACCGAAATAAAACAAGATATATAATTTGCATGAAGACTTCATGGTGTAGATATGATATCACCTCTTCTTCCATGCTCGTGTTTTTATTCCCTTGAAACAATTATTTCATTCTGTCTATTGGAAGGATTGCCACAACTTTTGCACGATGATGGTTTTTCAGTTTTTACTGAGATCAGTCAAATTCTCCTCCTTGTCTTACTGTCCTAAATCCTTACTCCTTAATTAATTTGTTAGCTGTCAAGGAACCATGAATTTTTCACGTTTGCACAAAATTAACTTGATTTTTGAATGTAGTTGTAAGAATCTATACAATGCACAATAACTATTTTTGAATATATATATATATTTGTATTTAAGAAAGTAAAATAATTAGTTCATCTAACTTATTTTATATGAATTTTAGTATACTTGATATATTGAGTAAAACAGCAAAATAAACATAAGACTTTGTGTAATTGTTTTGGTGAACTAATCAGTTAATCAATATGATTTAATATGCTTCAGAATATTCAGAGGAAAAAGCGCTAATTAGCTTGCAAATACTATAAAGTCATTAAAAAAATTTACAGGGTGTTTATTTTATTTTACTTATATAGGATTTTTCATGTATCACCAACTTGTCTAAAATAGCAGTAGCAATAGCAATAGCAGTTAGACTTATATACCGCTTCATAGGGCTTTCAGCCCTCTCTAAGCGGTTTACAGAGTCAGCTTATTGCCCCCAACAACAATCCGGGTCCTCATTTTACCCACCTTGGAAGGATGGAAGTCTGAGTCAACCCTGAGCCGGTGAGATTTGAACAGCCGAACAGCAGAAATGCAGTCAGCTGAAGTAGCCTGCAGTGCTGCATTTAACCACTGGGCCACCTCGGCTCTTGACAAAAGTTACCTCAGTATTTTCAGTTAAAGAGGCACAAATCAGTTACTTTTTAAATAATTTGGATTTACTGTGTATTGAGAGTCAGGCAGCATGCACGTTTTATAAATTATTATTATTATTATCCCTAGTCACTACATCACTTTATTCTGAGGTAATGATATATCAGAAAGAAAACTGCTCTGACTGAATATCAGCACAGTTCAGGTTCTTTGCAGGGGAAAAAAAAAACGCTGAGGGAAAAATGTGGCAGTTTTTCTTGGCACTAGCATTTAAAAATAAAAGTGATGTTGGCTATTTTAGTTGTCCAGAAAGTTATGAATTGTGGCAGACTTTAGCTGTCTCCTCAAGTAAGTTCTCAAGCTTTGATTAAGTGTCTGTGATAGAGCAAAGGTCCTCGGGAAGGATGAAAGGAAAGATTTGTCCCACGAAGGTTGCAGTCCTGTACCTTCATAATGATGTGATTCAAAGAATGCCCCGTCTTCTTCCAGAGAAAGAGAGGGCACTCTATCTTCTTACCTATTGTTGTTTTTAGCTTCTTATTTTTAAACACACCGAAGGTTTTCAACTGGTTCCTTTTCTAAGGTGTCATGGAAATTCTTCATCTATGGTTTGTGCTCAAGGAGGCATTACTCTGCTGCTATCAGCTCAGAATCTATTTTCTGAAGAGCTACTTTCATTGGAGCGAGAGTATAGAGATCAGATGCCCCTACAAAGGCTGTTTAGGTCTTTAAGTGCAACATTTTGAGCTGATTCAGAAGCAAATTGTCGTCAATTCAGCTATCTCTTCTCTTCTCTTCTCTTCTCTTCTCTTCTCTTCTCTTCTCTTCTCTTCTCTTCTCTCCTCTCCTCTCCTCTCCTCTCCTCTCCTCTCCTCTCCTCTCCTCTCCTCTTCTCTCCCTTCCCCTCCCCTCCCCTCCCTTTCCTCTCCTGGAAAAGAAATGTGGTTCTCTGAAAGGAATAGTACTTCGCCCTCTGGAATGAGCTGCCCCCGGAGCTTCGTATAATCCCTGACCTCCGGTCCTTCCGACGCGCCCTAAAAAGTTGGCTTTTCCAGCAAGCCAGCCTGGCCTGAACAAAGCAAAATAAATTATTGATAATTATTGTTAATTTTAATTTGAATTTTTTAATGTTATTGTTAATCTTAATTGGGTTTGTTTTTTGGATATTCTATTTAATTGTTTAAAAATTTTGTAATATGTGTTTTTTTTAAAATGTTGTACACCGCCCTGAGTCCTTGGGAGAAGGGAGGAATATAAATCCAATAAACCAAACCAAACCAAACCAAACTCTGATTGGTTTAGGATGGCAGCCACAGGCTGCATTTTTTACCTAGACTCATGAGCCTATCCTATCTCCTCTCTTGGGACCATTCCTTCAACATGCTTGTGATGGTCTCTCCGTGTTCGAAAGAAATCTGTTAAAACACAGTTTTCCCAATCTCAGCACTGTTATGGCATGTGGAATTTCACCTCTCAGAATGTTTAGCAATGGCTATATTCACGGATGAATGGATTACCGTAGTGCGTTGTTCATGGAGCTGCCCTTGAAGATCACCTTGAAGCCACAACTTCTACAAGGCACTGTCGGGCATGCCTCATTATGCCCATGTGATCCCACTGTTTTGAGAGCTTCATTATCACTTGACTTCTAGATGCAAGTCAGATTGCTGGTTCTCCTTATAAAGCCCTAGATTTATCTCCCTGCCTCCCATTGTTTCTGCCTTCCGGTGTGAAGAGGAACAGTGTGTTTCGTCACTTAAGCAAAAGGAGCATCTCATGGAGCTAGGAAGCTTGCATTCTCCATCATGGCATCTATTTCTGGAATGATATCTTTCCAGAGATCAGGATGGCTCCCACCCTGATGACATTCAGGAAGCTATTAAAGGTTACATGTTATTTCTGAATCTGTTTGTTATTCCTTTTAGTATTTGTGACTTTTTTTAAAAAAAACCTGCCCAGATTAATTGTAAGTCATGACAAATACACACACACACACACACACGTGTATGTATATGGTTCACCGACAAATGCACGCTCGACAAAAGTGCACCGACAAAAGCGCGGTGAGAAAACAGCGAGGACGAAATTGCGCCCACAGAAGCGTGTCGATAAATGCGCGCCAATGAAAGCGTACCATCAAGAAACAACGCGAAAACAACGTAATACCCTAACCCTAACCGTTACCTTAACTCTAATCGCGCTTTCGTCGGCATGCATTTATCGGCGTGCTACTGTGGGCGCGATTTCGTCCTCTCTGTTTTCTCGTCGCAGTTTTGTCGGCGTGCTTTTGACGTGCGGGCATTTGATGGGTCACGTATGTATATATGTATATGTATATGTATGCATGTATGTATGCATGTGTGTGTATGTGTGTGTGTGTATATATATATATATATATATATATATATATATATATATATATATATATATATATATATATATATATATATATATATATATATATATATATATATATATATATATGTGTGTGTGTGTGTGTGTGTGTGTTGTATTTGTGCTGATAAATAAATAAAGGGAGACTAGTATAGATCTATTTCAAGCTATTTAGCTCTCATCAGCTAGCTATACCCTTACTGGGATTTGAACCTGGGCTATATTACATACTAGGCAGACTTCTTAGCCATTAGGCCACAGGCTCTTATCCATTATCAGCGAAGCCAGGGTGAAAGGTATCTATTAGATTTTTTTACAACCCCGGGTATGCCCAAATATGGGAGGAAGATCACTGCTTCCATTCTCTAAAAAAAAATCTTAAAAAAATCTAATATATATATACATATACATATACGTATACGTATATAGCTTAATATTACAGTATTTAAAATATACATATTATACTGCTTTGGCATACTTTGAAAAAAAAGTTGGTCGGAATGATTCAGATTTTACATCAGCAGAGCATTATATCTACCTGTCCATCTATCTATATTTGTTCCACCCACCCACCCATCCATTTATATCTCTTCCAATCTCAAATTGACAGCTCTAGGTGTCTAACATCAATTAAAGGATCCCACCTGACCTTTTCCAAGCTTCTGTTTCAGCCTGAAAAAAGAAAGCTGCTGCTTTAACTATCCCTTACTTGAACTAGTGGTCTCATTAAAGCAGCACTATCTGTTTTCAGATTTCTTTAGGAAAAGATGAATTTCTTTAATAAATTGCAGAAAGTGCTGTCCCACTCTGTTCCGAGACTCTTCTTTTGAATCATTTTTCAAAGTGTTTACAGTCCTAACATAGCAGTTAGACTTATATACCGCTTCATAGGGCTTTCAGCCCTCTCTAAGCGGTTTACAGAGTCAGCATATCGCCCCCACACAATCTGGGTCCTCATTTCACCCACCTCAGAAGGATGGAAGGCTGAGTCAACCCTGAGCCGGTGAGATTTGAACAGCCGAACTGCAGATAACAGTCAGCTGAAGTGGCCTGCAGTACTGCATCCTAACCACTGCGCCACCTCGGCTCTTACATAACCCTTACAATGTAAATATAATAAGCCAGAAAAAAAAAGAAAGATATTAAGATAGTAAAGCACTTGAAATAAATGATTTGCAATATTAAAACCCCTATGTCCTTTTGAATTCTGTTTTAGGTTGTGTGCATATGTGTAAAGAGATGCTTCCATTGGGACAGGCAGAGAAGTAATGTGTAGCTATGCAAGCTTTATAAAAGAAGTGTCTGCTTTAATGATTTAAAAAGCAGTACTTCCTTTCTGTTCCCATTCATTGTGACATACAATTTTGCTACGTTTCAGAGCAAGTAGGCATAAGTTCTGAGCAACTACAGCCACACAGCTCTACTCTAGCTCAAAGTGGCTAGTGAGAATTATAATCCTTTTGCTTGGATGATTCATTGTTTTTGGCATGAGTCTGTAGCCCTTGTATGGTCTTTATCTCAAGATAATCTAGTGTGATCCTGGGACTCATCGAGAAACACCCAGAGATAGGACAAATCTGACGCCAGGTCTTAGACGAGACTTCTAGATCGGGGCTGCAAAAATCTAAAAGGCCACAAGATGGCAGCAGAGGGACACAGAAAATCCAAATTCTTTTAGGGATTCTCTGAGGTTTTGCACCGCAGTATGTATGTAAAGTATGATTAACTTGGAAGACATCACAGGGGGCACCAGAACTGGAATAAAAGGCAATGTAATATCAGGGAGAAATTAAAAGTTCTGGAAGAGAGAGGATGAGCGATTCCAGTATGCCATAACACTTATCTGCTTTTCATTCTTCCTTTCATTGTTTCATTGCAATACAATGTAGAAAGCTGCTTTACAGCAAAAAGCTTGTCTAACTCTGATAGATGAGGTCACCATTAGCAATGACAATGACATGTATGTTGCCCTTCTATCCAGGCTTCAAAAATTTTAACAAAGGATTCTCTGCCCGGTTGTTGGGTGGGCATGGCCATGGTAGGCATGCCCTAATTGGTGTCCTGCACCACGCTTGGAGGGGGGGGAGTTTTACTCTCCCCGGGCTCTGGAGGCTTTCCTTGTGCCTCCGGGAAGATGAAAATGGCCTCCCCAGGTTCCAGAGGCCCTCTGGAGGTCAGAAACTGGCCCTTTTCCGGACTTCCAGAACTTCCAGTAGGCCCGTTTTTCGCCCTCCCCGAGCCTCCATGCGCCCTGCAGTTATCTGCATCCAAAACGGGCCGCGTGGGGACTCCTGGGAGTTGGGGCCAGCCAGGAGTGGGATTTCCGGGTTCTCTATTTGAACTGCATAGAATCTTAGTTAGAACCCCTGCGCACCTCCAGCAGCCCACCCCTGCTTCTATCCATGCTGCTAACATAATAGGCAACCTGTTGTGGCCCAGCAGGAGCCGTTGGAGCTGCCACCAGACTCCGACAGCGAGGGGCCCTCTGAGTTGGCTCTAGAGGATGTGGGGGACGTTGGACAGGGTTCCGATTCCGAACAGGGCGCAGAGAGGCTGGTTGGCCACCGGGAGGCACCTGAGTCTTGGACAGTGGGGAGGAGACAAGGGAGAGTGATCTGGAAGCCAGCAGTGAGTTGTTCCTGGATGCCTGGCACTGAAGAGCTAATAGACATCAGGAATAGTTGTGCAAGTACAGGAGGTAATTGCACTCAGCTGGTGGTTATTAGGCTCCTCTCCAGACTATAAAAAGGCTACTTGTGCACACGCCCTCTTTGCAGAAGTCAACACAGGAATTAATGTCGGAGAACATCATTGTGAGCTTGGCAGGCTGGATTGCTGCCAAGCCTTATCTGTGTTTATTGCTGCCCAAGCTTGTCTGTGCTGGGTTGCTGCCAAGGACCTGTTTGTCTGTTAATTAAATGCCGTAATTTATCTCTGGCTCGGAGAGGAAAAAGATCCAGATTGAGCTTATTTCTCTGATGAGTAATAAGAAAATAGTTGGCTGCCTCTGGATGAAATAACAACAGGAACAACAGCAGGAGTAGCAACCCCAATCAGCATGCAGTTCCTTGACTTCCCATTTGATCCCACATCTGAGGTTAAAGATTGGCTCTGCTTGGTAACTTCTGGAGGAAAGTGCACCATGGATACAATATTTTCTTGGGGGAAAAAATTAAAGACAAGCCTGAAAAAGGGGCAAATCTGAAAGATGTTTCCATCTAAATTATACATACATACATACATACATACATACATACATACATACATACATACATACATACATACCAGGGGTGGGTTTCAACTGGTTCGCGGCGGTCCCCGCGAACCGGTTGGTCGGCGAACCCGGAAGTAAGTAACTTCCGGGAACGGCGAAGGGCCCGCCTGCCCGCCCGCGCTCCTTACCTGGTTTTGATGAGTTCTGCGCTTCCACGCATGCGCAGGACACATACAGCGCCTGCGCGATCCTCCAGGAGCAGCTGGAGCATCACACAGACGCTAGTACGCATGCGTGCACTGCGCGCGTGCACGAGGACGCCGCCGGCCCCGTTCCAACCGAACCGGTTGGAACGGGGCGAGAAACCCACCCCTGATACATACATACATACATACATACATACATACATACATACATACATACATACATTGGTACCTTGGTATTCGACTGCTTTGAAACTCATTGAATATGGTACTCAGTTCATTTCGATGTGAAACGTTTGCCCAGGTATTCATTGTTTGTCTAGTACTTGATGTACAAGTTAGAACCTGTCAGTGCAGGTAATCCTTCCTTTACAACCACAATTGAGTCTAAAATTTATGTTGCTAAGTAAAACCTTTTTAGGTGGGTTTTGCCCCATTTTACGAGCTTTCTTGCTGCAGTTGCTAAGTGAATGTTACAGTTGTTAAGTCAGTAACACTATCGCTAAGTGAATCTGACTCCCCCGTTGACTATTCTTGTCGGAAGGTCTCAAAAGGTGACCCTTTGGATGCTGCAACAATCATAAATATGAACTGGTTGCTAAGCATGCGAATTCTGATTTATGTGGTCAAAGGGTCACGCTTACGGCAATGGCCATAAGTGTGAAAAACAGTCATAGGTCACTTTTTTCAGTGCCATTGTAACTTTGAATGGTCACTAAATGAACTGTTGTAAGCTGGGGACTGTCTGTTGGCTGCCTTGTGACATTATTCCTTCTGGGGAAAAAAATATGTACTTATTGTTTTTAGTCTTCCTCACACCTTCTGGAACCAATTAACGATGAGTATGACTGTATGTGTCATACAGATATATATACATACTGTATTTTTCAGAGTATAAGACGCACCTTTTTCCCCTCAAAAAAGAGGCTGAAAATCTGGATGCGTCTTATACACCAAATTCAGCATTTTTTGCCTCCTGAAGCCCCGCCCCTTCACCAAAATGGCCATACATAGCCTTTAGGAGGCTTTCAGAGAGCTCCTGGAGGCTGGGGAGGGCAAAACCCTAACCCATACCCTATACTGTTAGATCGGCGGCAGAAAATACGAAGAGGCTTCTGAGGTAACCTTTAAGACAGTTTATTACAGGCAAGAACAGTAACTGTAAGTAGACTGGCACCTCTCCTCCGTCTGACAGCCTTTTATACTGAGCTGTCAGACGGACGAGCCAATAGCCTCGCGTATGACAGCCCGGCAACTTGCAGGCGCGTCTGATTGGCTAAGACGCGCCTGGCTGCTGCCGAGCTGTCATTCGTAAGTCCGAGGACTTACGAGGCTACAACATATACTGTATTTCTCTCTCTCTATTTCTCTCTCTCTATCCCTCTACCTACCAACCTACCTACTCTCTCTCTCTCCCTATCTAGCTATTGTATTTCTCTCTCTCTCTCTTTCTATTTCTCTCTCTCTATCCCTCTACCTACCTACCTACCTACAGTCTCTCTATCACTCTCTATTTCTCTCTCTCTCTCCCTTTATCTATCTATCTACCTACCTACCTACCTACTCTCTCTCTCCCTACCTACCTACTGTATTTCTCTCTCCCTCTCTATCCCTCTATCTACCTACTTAGTTTTTTTAAAAAAAATTGTGTCTTCAAAACCTTGGTGTGTCTTATACTCCGGTGCGTCTTATACTCTGAAAAATATGGTATGTATGTATGTTTATCAGAGGTGTTATGCTACCGGGTGAACCGGTAATGGTGGCAGCATGAGGCTCCACCCACCTACCCATCCAGGCATCATCAAGGACCTTCTGTGCCTGCGCGCAGTACTCCCGCTATCGAACCCGTAGTGAAGAAAATAGAATACCATTACTGATGTGTGTGTGTGTGTGTGTGTGTGTGTGTGTGTGTGTAATATAATATTTATAACTTTGTTTTACAAAGAAAGGCTCAGGAGCAAAGCCAATAATATAATTAAGTTAAATAAATCTAAAGAACAGCTTTCTGAAATAAAGCACTGTCTTTTAAAATAAAGGACATGTGGTCATTGCAACTATGGATGACGCCTTAAGCCGCTGAGATAAGGAGGGATATAAATCTGGCTAATAAATAAATCAACAAGTAACCCAGGTCTGGGATAAAATCCTTCTTGTCCAAAAAAAAAATGCCATCGCAGGAATTTTCAGCCTTAAAGAATGCAATCTCTTGTGAATATATAGCATGGCTCTGTAAATATTTCTGACTTCCAAACTTAAAAGAAAAAAATAAAACAAAAGCAGACAGCGACTTTGGTTAGCACTGTGTATTACTAATATTTGTATCCCCCTTCCCCTTTCATGTTGGTTAAGAAAAATGTAATCTGCTGAAGGCAGAGATCCCTTTGTTTCAAAGCCAGACGGAAAAAGAGGACTGGCATTCAATAATTAAGCCAGTCAGTTTTCCAGGCAATTTCTTCTTCTTCTTCTTCAGCTTTGTCTGGTGAGTCTCCATTTTTTAACACTGTTCATTATATTCAGCCTGCTGCTGTCACGCCAGAGCTTTAAAACAGTATTCAGTGGGCTATCGTGCGGCAGGACATGGATAATGAAATAGCTAGACGTGACTCAGATGCTAATTGGTTCACCTAACTTTCATTTGGCTGGAATGGCAGAAAGATTTTCACAAGGCAACTCTGATCGGCGTTTTATGTTTTTAATTAGCCTCGCATGATATTTACCTGCGGATTCTGCTGTGTATTTTTTTCCTCTGCATTTATGTATGTGTGTGTGTGTGTTTGTGTGTTTGTGTGTGTGTGTGTTTGTTTGTTTGTCTTAGGGACTTAGGAATATGAATAGTGACTGTTTCCTAATGCTAAAACCCCATCCCCAAGAAATAATCTTGTACGACGCTGTTGATTTATGCCACAAATCACAAATCATCAGACAATTCTCCCCCCCTTTTTTTTACTGCAAATAATTTTCATGGAAAAATACTCAGATTGCACGATGGTAATGAAGCACCCCAAAACCTGTTCAATCTCAGAGGCAACAGATAGGAGAAGAAGGAGAAATGGAAACAGTAGTGGGTTTGGAGCAAGACCGACAAATACTGCCGATTGAACAGTAATTTGAAAATAACACGGTTCTATAAACAGAGGCATCGCAGAAGCTATAAAAAGTGTCAGTGAACAGATTGTATGCATTTTAAACTCTTATAGGCCTCCTCCTCTTGCAACTGCTATACAGAGTAATCCAATAATTTTCTTCAAAGCATAATCCTACTACAAGTTTTCTCAGGGATTGTACCATTGAGTATAACAGTAGTTGCTTCCAAGTACAGTATATGGATATTGTATTAAACCTTGGGTTTTTTTTTTTTTTAAAAAAATCCAAATTCCCACTCTAAACCCATCCCCTGCACATATGCATGCATATACACAAGAACCACACACACACATACACAAACCCCTAGAATGCAATATTATAGAATTAATAATACAAACTCTAATAAACAAACACTTTATTCCCTTTTGAGCAGTCAAGCTGGTACAGTATTAAAAATGCCTTCTGTTTATATTTAAGCTAAGAGACGTCTTGCTTCTCCACTTGGAAGAAGATACATGTATAGAATCTAGCACAGTGGTGGGATTCAGCCAGTTCGCACCTATTCGGAAGAACCAATTGGTAACTTTCTAAGCAGTTCGGAGAATCGATTGTTGGAAGAAATCTCCTTTTGTTTTTTTCCACTTTACAGGGCTAATCCTGTAAGGAAGGAAGGCAGGAAACATTCTGGTGTTGTTTCTAGCCTAATCTTTATTGCCCTGCTTACAAAAACTGCCTCTCCGGTTAACCCTTGTTACCATTGTAGCAACTAAGGCGAAGCGCCCATCGACCTGAGTGACATTGACTTGGCCACGCCCACATGATCACATGACCACTGAGCCCCGCCTACCCAGATGGTCATTAGGGCAGAGAACTGGTTGGTAAATTATTTGAATCCCACCACTGATCTAGCACAATGTGCAATGGGTGTGTAAAAAAAAAAACCAGTCTTTAGAGTGATGTCCATACCTGAATAATAATTTCATATTTGAAAGTACAATGAATTGTCTTCTGTGTATATTAAATAAATAAATATATGTGTGATCTCCAGTAGGCTTGATACTTTTTTTCGGGTGAGCAAGTTGCAATACTGCTAATCTATGCATAGTGTTGCAAAACTCAGTTGCCACAGAAAATGTACCTCTTGTGAAAAATATATTTAATCTCACATTCATTGTTAAGTAAGAAACGGTACCCAAAGGGGCTTTTTCAAGAGGCAACTGGACTTTCTTGTTATTCTTCGAAGATGTTTCGTTTCCGTTCAAAAGTTTTCTCCAGCTCAGTACCAGTAATGTTTATTCGATATGTGACCAGCAAAATAAGAAATAAATATATCAGTAAATAAAATTCATCAATGAAACTGAATTTAAGGGCAGGTTTATTGTGCTCAGCTTTCATTACATAATTTACATGAAGATGATAACCTGATTATCTGATGCCACATTAGAGTAATTACTTCCAAACTTTTCCCTATGAAATTATTGATCCAACCTTTTATGACCAATTATTTGGCACTTTAACTCAGCTATGTTTACTGCTGCAGTTATGTGGGCAGGATAATCATTTATTTCCCTTTCTAGTATTTCCCCACAAGTGCAGATTAATTGAGTGTGGTTGGTTCACAACAGGAATTGACTGGCTGGCCTTTTACCCAAGGCTGATTTGTGGAGAGAGAGAGGGAAGGTGGGAGAGGGACAGGGAGAGGGACAGGGGGAGGGAGAGAGACAGAGACGGAGAGGGAGGGAGGGAGGGAGAGAGACAGAGAGGGAGAGGGAGAGGGAGAGGGAGAGGGAGAGGGAGAGGGAGAGGGAGAGGGAGAGAGAGAGAGAGAGAGAGAGAGAGAGAGAGAGAGAGAGAGAGAGAGAGAGAGAGAGAGAGAGAGAGAGAGAGAGAGAGAGAGAGAGAGACTAGCCCAAAGTCACCCAGATGGCTTTCATGCTTAAGGTGGGACTATAACTCACAATCTCCTGGTGGTTAGGATAATAATTATGCCAGGAATATTTAAATGATATAATTATAATGCATGATAAATAATATATTGGAATTCTCAATACACTTTTAAAATAATAGGTATATATATTCTCCATAAGAAAGGCAGAGCACCAAAGAATTGAGGCCTTTGAACGATGGTGCTGGAGAAGACTCCTGCGAGTCCCTTGGACTGCAAGGCGATCAAACCGGTCAGTCCTAGACGAGATCAACCCTGGCTGATCTTTAGAAGGCCAGATCCTGAAGAGGAAACTCAAGTACTTTGGCCACCTAATGAGAAGGAAGAAGGACTCCCTGGAGAAGAGCCTAATGCTGAGAAGGATTGAGGGCAAAAGAAGAAAGGAATGTCAGAGAATGAGGAGGCTAGATGGAGTCACTGAAGCAGTAGGCGCGAACTTAAATTGAGCATGGGTTAACTTCAGCTTGCTGCCCAAAGGACTGAGTTCAAAGATTGTGTAGCCATGCCTCCTGCTCCCCTCAGAGGCTCAGTTTAAAAAATCCAAGTCGCCCTAAAAGGACGCAGTTGGGGAGCTCCAGTTCTTGGACAGCAAGTTGGACTATCCAAACAGTTTAGTGTAGCCTTTTTTTCTTATTTTTGTGTTTAGAGTGTAGATTAGGAAGTATTAGGTTTTCTTATTTTCTCCCTTCAGTTGAAAGCTTCCTTCCTCTTGCCTTTGAAGCGGGGAACAGTTGGCTTGGAGCGCGGACCACCGCAGTTGAGGCACCACTGGGAGGCTCATCAGCGGCTGCTGGCGAGCTCTGGGGGCAAGTAGGTAGGTTAGGGACCCCCCCAAAAGCTGTCGGAGGACTGTTCTTTAGCCCAGAGGCTCTACTGAGCCCTCTGGATTGCCGACAGCTCCCCGGTGTGCTCCAAAGCTTGCGGTGGCCATTTTGAAAGAGAAAAAAGTGGCACGCTTTATTTTCAAGCCATTTGAATTGCAGCAGTCTGGTTCCACAGCAGATCGCCGCTGGGAGGGCTTCTTAAATTTGGGATCTCGTTCTGGGGCTCCAGGCAGGTCCCCCTCTCCCCAGGAAGACTATTAAGAGTGGATGCAGGGAGTTTGGCTTTCTCGGGCCTTACAGGATTAGCCCTGTAAAGTGGAAAAAAAACAAAAGGAGATTTCTTCCAACAACCGCTTCTCTGAACTACTTAGGAAGTTACCAACCGGTTCTCCCGAATAGGTGCAAACTGGCTGAATCCCACCACTGGCCCTCATGTACCATATATAACAAGCAGTAGTTCTTATTTGTGTTAGCTTTGTTGGGAAAATATGATTGAAAGTTACTACAGCTGGCCAAGTTAAGGAAACTCTTAAGCAAGGAAAATATTTAATAGAAGCAATGCAAATGCCGTATATCCTGTGATGCTTTTGTGGAAAAGCTGGTGTGTGAAATGGTAAGACTAAAATTGGACGAAACAGAGATGGTAGTGGAAGGAAAATACAGCTGAAAGACCTTGGTACATAGGCTTCCGAGTCATTAAAGAAATTATTGAAATCTGACAATAAAAAGCCACTTTAATTCAATAGTTAATTTATGAATAACCACAAACCCAAGTACTGGCATTTTAAGAGCAAATGCATTATGTATTTTTTAAAACAGTTAATTTAAAAATAGTTCAATAATATTTATATGATTAATCGTGTTAGACTTAAATCTAATTTCTATTTGTTTTTCATTTTTATAAATGTCACAGTGTAATGTATGATGAACAATGCAGGAAATGACAGGACAGCCTTGTCGTCTGGTAATGATTTCCTTGGTCATTTATAATTTACAAATGCTGTCAGAAACTCTCCCTGATTTTGTTAGATATACATGAATTAATGGCTCAAAGTGGAGCATTATGACTTAAGGCTAGGCAAATACTTCCCGTGAAAATAGCAACATTGTGTATCGCCTTTGTCTTGGGGAAAAACGGAAGTTAATATGCGCTATCATTCTTCTATCATTTCAATATGAGGTGAAAATATTGATGATTCTTTATTATTGACAGCAAAGTGTTGATAAAGATTATTGCATTTTGTAATAGTTTATTGTAGAAAACCATTAAAAGTAGATCTTAGATCATACCTATCTTTCTGCCTGTGTATATATATATATTTGAAAAGCCATCCTACATTTTTCTATGTCTAGTAAGTAAATGAGCAAAATAGAACTCACTAACCAGTCTTTGCAAGCTGTGATATGTATTTTGATGTTGCAGATCTGTTGGTCCAACATATGGATTAGCTTAGTATATGTTTACCAGGAGAATATATATATTGTGAGTTTGGATTCAATTAAAACATGTAACATTCTTCACTCCGAGATGGCTTAATCATTATCACTGATTAAAATGGAATTACAGCCTGGTGATTTCTTTTTGATCTCATTAGAATTTCAGAAGGCATGGTACAAAATTACTGCAAAAACTATGATTTAGCATCGACTATAAAAATTTGACTGTAGTAAAAACAAATTAGGTCTAGATTTTAATAGTATTGTGATTGTTAAAGTGTATATTTACGAAGTCCCTTCTAGTTGATGAAAGAAATGTTCTGCTGGGTTCGGCTCCAAGTGGGGAAAAAGACACTGGAGACATGGAGGCTGCTTGGAAAGATGGTTTATTGTTGGACAGGACCACATGGCTTGAGCCCTGAACAGAAAAGGTGATCACATGCTTCAATGTTGGTGGAGAAGAAGAGAAGGGCTGAGGGAGGGGCTTGCTAGGCTTTTTATAACCTGTTCAGTCCCACCTCTGTGTTTCCTGTTCCTGTGTAAGAAATGTATTCTGATTGGTTGTCAGACTCCCATAGGGCCATGCAGGTGCAACTCTCTAGGCTGTGTTTTGAATCCAGGTTTGGTTGAGTTCTCAGATGCCATGTGGTCAGTTGGGGCCAATATTATCATGCTTTAATCCCATCTCCCTGTAGCTGAAGTGGATAAGTCTTTATTATGTAAAGGGACTAGCTTGGCCTTCTTAATGGCCCATTGACAAAGTGGGGATGGGCAGGAAGCTACAGGGAAGCTATTCTGTCTTTTAAAACATGTTTCTTCCTTTTCACATCCAGAGAAATATTCTGCCTTTTCAATATTTCCTAGGATATTTCATTTTTCTGGGAGAGGGCTGGGTGATGACTTCCTACACAGTGACCCAGTAATCTCTTTAGAAAGAGGTGCTATTTGTACCCATAAGCAATTCCGAGCATGTTGAGGTTCAGCTCTCATCCACTCAAAAACAACATTGCCAAAAGTTACCTATCATGAAGGAAAATATAAGGCAGAAGTCAGTGTGAGGAATGCTGTAGAACTGAGCCCAAGAAACCTGCACAGTTTGGTCTAGTGGTTAAGACACAAGGCTAGAAACTGGGAGATTGTGAGTTTTAGTCGTTTAGGTGATTTTTGGCCAGTCACACTCTCACAGCTCACCTCACCTCACCTCACCTGGAATTTGTGGAGAAAATAAGAGCAGGAAGGAATATTAGACATATTTGCCACCTTGGGTTATTTGTGAAAATTATAAATGCGGGATACAAATAAAATAAATAAATAATAAATAAAGTAGCTTCCTTCTGATTCCCCTTATTCAAAAAGCATTCCCCTGCTAAAGCAAATAATCCATTGGGTTCAATGGGAAGTACTGTCCAATATGTAGGAGTAAAACATCCTTCTCCTCTTTCCTATGACCTTCTCCTATTGGTATGTTATGATTTTATTACTTTGTTGTTTGTATGTATGCTGAGAGATTCTGCACCATAGACGAATTCCTTGCATATTCAATCATACTTGGCCAATAAAGACTATTGTATTGTATTGTATTGCATTGCATTGCATTGCATTTGTATTTGTATTTGTATTATTTGTATTTGTATTTGTATTTGTAGTTGTAATTGTAATTGTATTGTATTGTATTCCACTCCACTCCACTCCATTCTGTTCTATTAGTGTGAGCAAAATAAGTATATATTCCTTGCATATTCAATCATACTTGGCCAATAAAGACTATTGTATTTGTATTTGTATTATTTGTATTTGCAATTGTATTTGTATTTGTAATTGTATTGTATTGTATTGTATTGTATTTATTGTATTGTATTGTATTCCACTCCACTCCATTCTGTTCTATTAGTGTGAGCAAAATAAGTACATATTCCTTGCATATTCAATCATACTTGGCCAATAAAGACTATTGTATTGTATTGTATTTATTGTATTGTATTGTATTCCACTCCACTCCATTCTGTTCTATTAGTGTGAGCAAAATAAGTACATATTCCTTGCATATTCAATCATACTTGGCCAATAAAGACTATTGTATTTGTATTTGTATTATTTGTATTTGCAATTGTATTTGTATTTGTAATTGTATTTTATTGTATTGTATTGTATTTATTGTATTGTATTGTATTCCACTCCACTCCACTCCATTCTGTTCTATTAGTGTGAGCAAAATAAGTACATATTCCTTGCATATTCAATCATACTTGGCCAATAAAGACTATTGTATTTGTATTTGTATTATTTGTATTTGCAATTGTATTGTATTGTATTTATTGTATTGTATTTGTATTATTTGTATTTGCAATTGTATTTGCAATTGTAATTGTATTGTATTGTATTGTATTGTATTGTATTGTATTTATTGTATTGTATTGTATTCCACTCCACTCCACTCCACTCCATTCTGTTCTATTAGTGTGAGCAAAATAAGTACATATTCCTTGCATATTCAATCATACTTGGCCAATAAAGACTATTGTATTGTATTGTATTGTATTGTATTGTATTTGTATTTGTATTGTATTGTATTTGTATTTGTATTTGTATTTGTATTTGTATTTGTATTTGTAATTGTTATTGTTATTGTATTGTATTGTATTTAATGTATTGTATTTGTATTATTTGTATTTGTAATTGTATTTGCAATTGTAATTGTATTGTATTGTATTGTATTTATTGTATTGTATTGTATTCCACTCCACTCCACTCCATTCTGTTCGATTAGTGTGAGCAAAATAAGTACATATTTTATTTCTACTTGGGATTTCCCCTCTTTTTCTTGCTTATTTCAGTGCCTGTCCCCCACCTATATTCAGAAATGCAAGCAGAGGCAGTGAATTTAATCTTACTCGCTTTTACAAGTCCACGTCTACCTTTATTTCAAAGGTCCCTGATGTCCTGATAGCTGTCATTATGATATTTTCACACTTGCAGGATTCTACCATTTATTCCAGTCTTCACTCTTAGGTCAGAAAAGGGTTGAGATATTTCTGGAACTGACAGCATTTATGAAAGGCCACTTAAAAATTCTGTATAAATTAACATCTTCTTGGATTCCAGTGAGGAGTCCTGCATTGTCTTGAATGTAATCATTTGGGAGGCCAATTTATTTCATCACCTCTATGCACGCTGTTTGCACTGACATCAGGGTATGCTTTGAGCAAGCATGACAAATTGTTTATTGAACTGTAAATGGGCACTGTCTAATTTTGAACAGTACTTTTATCTAATTACGAAACCCTAAGCATCACTTTTGGCTCATTTAGCTAGTTAGAGAAACTCAGCTTGCTAAAAGTTATCATATTTTCATTATTTTTTTATCCCTCCACATCTCAAATATTCTATCATGCGTTGAAAAACAACCCTTCTTATTATAGGCTGAACTTCTATATATGGATTGCGGCATAGAAGAGAAACTAATCTGAGACTAATCAAGACTTGCCAAATAACATCTAAGGAAGAATAATGCACAAAGAAAAAAGGCTTCAAAATATACCTTCATCTCCTCTTTTGCTATTCTCCCATTCTCTACGGACAACATGCGGCACACTTTTTATTTCATTTTATTTCCTTTATAAAGAAAATGATTTCCTGAAAATATAAGACAATTATATCAATGAAATGCTGCCTCTGGAGAGCTACAAAAATGATGAGAAAAAAAAAAGAAGAAACCGAACAGTTTGCTACTTATACTTCTAAGACTTTTTTTCTTTAAAGATGGTGTATTGCTGCACTTTCTTTAATCTGATGTAGCTGATAGTGTGTCTGATTTAATTGATAACATCTGATTTAACTGATGAACCTATTAGATCAGGATCTGTAACTGTGGCACAAACCTCTCACGGTGGGGATCTGAACCCTTGCATGATTCAATATATGCCAGTTGGATATGATATAACACACATTTCAAAATAGGTTTCTATGATTATGTTGGCAAGTGTGTTCAAAGTGAAATGTGAGTTGCATTTGCATATTATTATGCAGCACTTCTGAGGTGTGCTTGCACTTTCTATTTCTAGAACTGTATCTGAAACTAAAAATCACATTCCTTTTATATGAGTCAGATCAGATTCTTCTCCAAGGTATGAATTTCACTATACCTTAAAACTATAACAAAGATTGTAGGACACATTCCTAGTCAGGAATTGCACAATATGCTAGGCTAAACTCTGCTCTAGCCAGTGTGTTTAGCTAACATATAGACTTAGTATGCTACGTAGATCAAACAAGTGAGTCAATTTATTAAGCAACTATTATTTTAACCACTGATAACTTACAGAATCATTTTATCTCAGGCTACCTCCAAATAACACGGAGAAAGTGCCATTAATAAGATATATATATATGTGTGTGTGTGTGTGTGTGTGTTTATTTGTGCTGATAAATAAATAAAGGAAGACTAGTATAGATCTATTTCAAGCTATTTAGCTCTCATCAGCTAGCCATATCCTTACTGGGATAAAATAAAAACACAAATATAACAAAGGTAACAGTAAAAATATTGGGTTTCTGTCTGGATGGACTCTTGTGACGAGCCTAATGACAGAGAGTGGAAGTGTGACCTTCCTCCCACACTTGGGCATACCAGGGGTTGTGACTTTAAGTGTATATATATATATATATATATATATAT
Organism: Thamnophis sirtalis; assembly: GCF_051295495.1. Classification (NCBI taxonomy): domain Eukaryota; kingdom Metazoa; phylum Chordata; class Lepidosauria; order Squamata; family Natricidae; genus Thamnophis; species Thamnophis sirtalis. Next base: position 8,131,397 of record NW_028261387.1, read on the forward strand.
ATATATATATATATATATATATATATATATATATATATATATATATATATATATATATATATATATATATATATATATATATATATATATATATATATATGTTATATTTGTGCTGATAAATAAATAAAGGGAGACTAGTATAGATCTATTTCAAGCTATTTAGCTCTCATCAGCTAGCCATACCCTTGCTGGGAGAGCTAAATAGCTTGAAATAGATCTATACTAGTCTCCCTTTATTTATTTATCAGCACAAATATAACAAATGTAACAAAAAGGCAACAGTAAAAAATACTGGGTTTCTGTCTGGATGGTCTCTTGTGACGAGCCGAAGGACAGAGAATGGAAGTGTGATCTTCCTCCCATATTTGGGCATACCAGGGGTTGTGACTTTATATATATATATATATGTTGTATTTGTGGCACAAAAAGGCAACAGTAAAAAATATTGGGTTTCTGCCTGAATTGTCTCTTGTGACGAGCCGAAGGACAGAGAATGGAAGTAGTGATCTTCCTCCCATATTTGGGCATACCGGGGGTTGTAAAAAAATCTAATATATATATGTTGTATTTGTGGCACAAAAAGGCAACAGTAAAAAATACTGGGTTTCTGTCTGGATGGTCTCTTGTGACGAGCCGAAGGACAGAGAATGGAAGTGTGATCTTCCTCCCATATTTGGGCATACCAGGGGTTGTGACTTTATATATATATATGTTGTATTTGTGGCACAAAAAGGCAACAGTAAAAAATATTGGGTTTCTGCCTGAATTCTGCCTCGTCTCTTGTGACGAGCCGAAGGACAGAGAATGGAAGTAGTGATCTTCCTCCCATATTTGGGCATACCGGGGGTTGTAAAAAAATCTAATATATATATGTTGTATTTGTGCTGATAAATACAAATCATATATATATATACATATGTTGTATTTGTGCTGATAAATAAATAAAGGGAGACTAGTATAGATTTATTTCAAGCTATTTAGCTCTCATCAGCTAGCCATACCCTTACTGGGAATCGAACCTATATATATATATATATATCTGTGTATAAAGTGTGTAAATATAGAAGCGAAATATTATATACATGTACAGGTATGATGACATAACAATGTTAATGTAATGATGGTAAGGTGTAGAAGGGAAAAAAATCTGTCGGAAAAAAAAAAAGACATATTTCAAAGTCTAGGTCTTCTCCTCAGTTTAAAACATTCATTCATCAAATTTATATGGCTGCCCATCTCATGAAACAGTGACACTGTTGTGCCATACCATAAAACTATAAAACAGTTAACATATAAAAACCAATGATTATTCAGGAATTTTTTAAAAAAATTACAATTAAAAGCCTAAGAGAGGGTTGCAGATATCAACAACAATGGAGCCACCATCTTGTCCATCTGTGGGGCCTTCAGGCTGGTGACATAACCAAGTTTTGAGGAACTTCCAGAAAATCAGTAGGGATGGAGCTGGATTATTACAATTAATAAATATTAATTTATTTAAAAGTAATTTTAAAAACTCAATTCTTGTCAAAGCTCTGGATATCATCTCCCCAGATTAGTTATCCCTGTCGTGCAAATGAAGCAGTGATCAATTTCTGGTGGCTTTCTATATTTCTATAAACCATTTTGAATCGGGCCCTATATTGAGAGAACCAGCTGCCTGGACAGATTTTTTTTAAAAAAAGAAACAACAGCAGATTTCTTTCCTTTCTGTGGTACTTTGTGTACTAAATCCCCATCCTTCATTTTACTTATTTGTTTGTTTTTTTAAAAATTGCAAATTACCTTGGAGGAAAGCTGTTCCCCAAAGCATGTTAAATATTTCAAGACATAGCAGCATCTCCATTACATTTCTTCAGAAATACGAAACTCCTTAATCATTGAAATAGCAGGCAAACGGTAGTTTAATGTCTTTTATTTTTATTATAAATGTATTTCCTGGACGGGGTTTTTATTTTGTTCCCCACATCGAAAGGAGGGGGGGATATTTTCAATTACACTTTGTCTAAAGGATAAATGGACTAGTTTGTTTGGCCCATGATTTATCCCCCCCCCCCCCAAAGACTTGCTTGCTATCTGACTTAACACCTCGGTCAGTTGGTTAGAATGAATGCAAACACAGAGTGCGGGCTGGGAGAAACACAGAAAAGTTTACCCAGCATAATAGAGTTTAGAGCTTTTCTTGTCACCGTGGAAAAGACGAGGCTTAAAAAAAAAAAACCCACAATCCTACAGGTTAATCCCTTTTCGTACTTGGGGTTTGATTCAGATGAAACCTGGCATGCTCAGCCACCTGAAGGCTGTCATTGACAAGGGGTTGTAAAGAGATGGACTGCCGCTGATGTGCTCTAAATGAGCCAGTTGCACCGGGCTGATAAAAGCAAAGATTTACTGGAGTAGACAGGCTTGAGCTAAAGCAGGCTATTCTCTCTATTGAAACACTGACTGTCACTTTAATCACTCATCTTGGCTGTCAAGCAGAGTCAGCTAAAACAATGGGGCCCTGCTGGAGCTTTCCTGAAGGTGGTGGTGGTGGGGAAAACCCCTCTCCCCCTCCCCAAATAGGGCAGATGTTAGATAATGGATCCTGATATGTTGTTCTGATCGGTGGGGCTCGATCGGGAGTGTCTCTCCCTTCCCCTCTCCACTTGGGTTCATTTTTGATCGGATGTCTGGTTGAGCACTAAATAAAGCCATCAAGACTTTAGGGGACAAGGTAATGATAATGAATTATGGGGAGGAAAAGTGCTTTGTGCAATTCTGATTCAATCAGAGAAATGGGTGGGTAATCGCTAAAACAATATTGGTGGTGGGGTTTTTTTGGGGGAGGGGGGTGTTTCTTCTCCAGGTGGATTTTACATCCCCATTTGTCTTTAATATTTCCTCTTCTATTATTTCAATCTATGGCTTCTTGAAAGAATCTAGTGCACAAAGTGATGTGAACTAAACACATTTTGAAGCAATTTCCCTGTCATTACAACAGAACTATCCAAAGATGTAATGAAATACCTCATTGGATTTCTTTCTTTAGCTGAAGAATAAGTTTTAAAATGCAAGGGTAAAACCCGTTATGAGCATTTTTTTGAAAACCCCACGAGAGAAAATAATGCGGTTTTTCATGTAATCTATTAAGCTTTTGCTCTTATTATTATTTCTCTATTATTTATTTAATTGTATCCTGCCTTTATTATTTTTACAAACAATGCAAGCGAACATATCCAACACATCTTTCTCCTCCTATTTTCCCCAAAACAATAGTCCTGTGCAGTGGTGGGTTTCAAAAATTGTTCGAACCTACCCTGTGGGTGTGGCCTCCTTTGTGGGAGTGGCTTGCTGCCCATGTGACCAGATATGAAGATGCCGACGACACTTGTCAGAACCACCTTAAATTACCTCACACACAGCACTGGCATGCATAAGAATAGGATGTGAACTTGTTTTTTAAAAGGCATCTTTGGTTTGTGTTAAAACAACTTCAACACACGCAATGTTCTGATTGCACCACAAACGCAGTAGTCATCCTTACCTTTCACAGAGGCCCTGAGTTTTATAAATATGAGCATGATAGGGTAGAATAATCACATCCAAGGACCAGTGGTGGGTTTCAAAAATTTTTGGAACCTCTTCTGTAGGTGTGGCCTGCTTTCCGGTCCACTGGTGGAACCTCTTCTAACCGGTTCGGTAGATTTGACGAACCGGCTCTACCGAATAGGTACGAACTGGTAGGAACCCACCGCTGGTCCTGTGAGTATGACTGGGCCAAGGACACTCAGCTGGCTTTCATAACTAAGATGAGATTTGAACTCATGAACATCTCCTTTCTATTTGCTGCCTTACCTACTAGATCAAACTGGTTCTTATTTCCTTCAAGGGCTTATTATTTTATTAAGCTATTTGGCTTCAGATAATGTAAAGGAACATCATTCAATGATGGTACCCAGTTAGTTGCATTATTTTCTTTTAATTTCTCTTTGAAGTACTCTGTTACTTTTCTTTCCCATTCAGGATTTAGACTATTCTGAGCGAAAATGCCTTGCACGATACTGAGAGGGCAGTTCAGCCAGTCCCACTACACACGGCATCTTTTCGGCTCTTCGATGCGTTTAAAAGGCCTAGAGAGACATGCCAAAGAGTGGTCTTGCATCAGAGGACCCGCTTTTCCCGAGCTGGGTGGATAGCGCTTAAGATAGCAGGCGGTCGGGCGTTCCAGGCTGGGCTGAAAGAGGTACCAGCCAGGCCGGGGTGGACTTCAAGCCTCACTTCACTGCGCTCAAGGGTTTATTATTCACTTTAAGGACAATATCTAAAATTTTAATATTGGCAAAAAAACTAATATGGAACCAAGATAGACTTCCTCAGCAAGGAACAAATCAATGTTGGTTTTCTTAACTGTAATGGATAAAAGCTCGCTATAGGTCTGATACGATCTTTAAATTTGTAAAGATTTGAAGCAATTTATAAGGATACTTATCCAGGATTTATAATACATCTGCTCAGGAAACTATCCCTTAGGACAAAGTAGATGCTAGGAGAATATTTAGCAGTTAGGCTTAGACTTATATACCGCTTCATAGGGCTTTCAGCCCTCTCTAAGCGGTTTACAGAGTCAGCATATTGCCCCCACAATCCGGGTCCTCATTTTACCCACCTCGGAAGGATGGAAGGCTGAGTCAACCTTGAACCGCCGAACTGCCGAACTAGCAGTCAGCTGAAGTGGCCTGCAGTACTGCACTCTACCCACTGCGCCACCTCGGCTCCAATAATATTTGATTTTTCCTCAATAAATATGAATATGAAACAAAACAAAAAAAAAGGATACACAATCCTAGACATATCTTAGGGAAAATCGGAAATTCAATTAAACTGGTGTGCAGAATCACACACCATCTTCCGGCTAGTATTGGATTAAACTTCCTGGAAATTTCTGATCAAGATTCATTTTTAAATACAAATTAGGCAATCAAACGGTAAGAGGGTGACAGGGGCCCAGTTGAGGCCTCTACTGAAAATCATAGTGATGTAATCTGTCTCATGATTGTTATTATGCAAATTGGACATTTTTTGTTATTTCCACAATGCCATTGTGGATGTCCATGTTGGCCAGGAAGAATGAAAGATGAGAGAGTAGAAGTTGTTATGTCTAACAGTAGCCAAGCTAGTATCATTAGCATAGTGAAAGAAATGGCCTATGAAATACCTCATTATTCATCATGGACAAAGAGATTCATTGGCAATATACCTCACAAGATACTAATCTCTTATTCAACGCCTGCACAAGCAGATAGCACCTCTTATATCTGAGATCTTTTAGGAACTGTTTGCTAGACCAGAAACAGGTGTAAAAATGATGTCTACAGGAATTAATGCACCAACTACAATTATTAGCTACTCACCTGGACAGGTGACTCATAAGCATTTTTGTTGTTGCTGCAGCTTTCGATAATAATTATCAGATAGAAACCTTGCTGATCGTTTCCATTCATCCATAAATCTATGATATGATTCCAGTTTCTGTTCTGCTTATTGAAAAGGAAGAGGCCTATGGTACATCTGTGCCAGTGGTGGGTTTCAAAAATTGTTTGAACCTACTCTGTGGGTGTGGCCTCCTTTGTGGGAGTGGCTTGCCGCCCATGTGACCGGAAGGGAGTGGCTTGCCGCCCATGTGACCGGATATGAAGATGCCGATGACACTTGTCAGAACCACCTTAAATTACCTCACACACAGCACTGGCATGCATAAGAATAGGATGTAAACTTGTTTTTTAAAAGGCATCTTTGGTTTGCATTAAAACAACTTCAAGACACGCAATGTTCTGATTGCACCACAAACGCAGTAGTCATCCTTACCTTTCACAGAGGCACTGAGGTTTATAAATATGAGCATGAGAGTGTAGAATAATCATATCCAAGAACCAGTGGTGGGTTTCAAAAAAACTTTGGAAGCTCTTCTGTAGGTGTGGCCTGCTTTCCGGGTCCACTGGTGGAACCTCTTCTAACCGGTTCGGTAGATTTGATGAACCGGTTCTACCGAATAGGTGCAAACTGGTAGGAACCCACCTCTGATCTGTGCTAATATACAATCAGAAGTTTATCCTATGGCTTGGATTGCAAAAAGGAAGAGAAATCTGTAATTTATACTTAACCTTACAAAGGAGGAGGAGGAAAAGGAGGAGGAGGAGGAGGAGAGGAGGAGGAGGAAGAAGAAGAGGAAGAAGAAGAAGAAGAAGAAGAAGAAGAAGAAGAAGAAGAAGAAGAAGAAAGGAGTTTCAAGATAAGAGATGCATTTCAATTTCTTATGTCATTTACCTCTTAGTACTTAGCATTTAAGGTAGCATACTAATTACAACTCAAATATAATAAAATCTACTTCTCACTGTTTCCAGGCAATTGTACTGATTTCCTGATAGTAGTACCCCTTTTCCCATTTCTCCCCTTGTGTTCAGATTTAACCATCTCTTAGATTTTTCAGCTTTCTTCTCTTAACCTTCCTTAGAGTCAGTCATGTGAAATAATTGGTGTTTGGCCAATAAGTGAAAAATGCCTGTTGATTGGACCAATTAGGAGAAAATATTTGGTCTTTGGGGGCCATTTGAGCACCAAGTAACTGATAGTTAAGGGAAGTGGTGATATCTTGTTCATTAAATTCTATTGTATGTAAGTGATTGATTAAAAAAAGGAGAATTTTTCTCTCTCCACTCCTCCTTGGTTTATCACAGCAGACTGTTTGCATTTTATGTCTGAAACAAGTCTGAATGGAAAACAAAACATGTTTTCTTTTCCTTTCAGTTTGACTGCATGGATTCATATAAAATTAGTAATATTCTAGATGGGGAGGAGGTGAATGGATTTCCCCGCTTTTCCTTGATTAAGTTGTAGTTTGTTTAAAATAAATTGAAAACTGGAAACAAGTAACAAAATAGTAAAATAGCTAGGCATATAAATAGTGCTGGTTTTTTTTAATGATAAAGTAAATGCACAATGTGCTGAATTATAGTAGAGGTTTTGTCGGGACATTAATTTTCTTTTACAGGAAGTGATTGGAATTTGGATAGTGGAATGATGGGATAATCCTTTCTGTTTTGATTACATCCAACCCCTCCCTCCCTTTTTTCCCTAAAAAAGCCCCAAACCCACTACCTTTTTCCTGCTAATATTTTTTTTTTCTAGGAAAAAAAATAGTGTTTGATGCCAAACAATCAGTGTAGATTAGATTAGCCTGCCTTTCATATTGTAGGGGGAGGTAAGCTCAGTTTCACAACTAAATTATTAGGTAAATCTAACAATGTCTCATGTTCAAGTGCTTGAGACAGATGTAGTTCTCTTTTAGACACCCAATTCTTGCATATTTTCTTAACTTTACTTGGATGGGAAATGAAGAAAGGAGAGAAGGAAAATAGTGGAGAGGTTAAAACAAATCTTGGTGGGAATGAATCAGAGGTGGGTTCCTACCAGTTCGCACCTATTCGGTAGAACCGGTTCGTCAAATCTACCGAACTGGTTAGAAGAGGTTCCACCAGTGGACCCGGAAAGCAGGCCACACCTACAGAAGAAGTTCCAAACTTTTTTGAAACCCACCACTGGTCCTTGGATATGATTATTCTACACTATCATGCTCCTATTTATAAAACTCAGTGCCTCTGTGAAAGGTAAGGATGACTCCTGCATTTGTGGTGCAATCAGAACATTGCGTGTGTTGAAGTTGTTTTAACGCAAACCAAAGATGCCTTTTTAAAAACAAGTTCACATCCTATTCTTATGCATGCCAGTGCTGTGTGTGAGGTAATTTAAGGTGGTTCTGACAAGCGCCGTCAGCATCTTCATATCCGGTCACATGGGTGGCAAGCCACTCCCATCCGGTCACATGGGCAGCAAGCCACTCCCACAAAGGAGGCCACACCCACAGAGTAGGTTCAAACAATTTTTGAAACCCACCACTGGAATGAATCCATATTTTGTATGCTATTTAATGCTTACTGTCAGTTCACAGAATCTATGAGCATGCTCATTTTTACATCACACCGTGAATATTGTCTTTTTATATTTTGCCTGGATTTGGCCAAAGTGAACTATTTCAGTGGCACAGAAGACGTTTGAGTCAAAAAGTGATAGAACTCTGGAAGACACTCTCAGCTGAGTTAACTCTAGCATTCATTAAGATGATTTCTGAAAGAAAACTCATGCTTTATTATGGCAAGAAGCCCGTCAGGAAGAAAGGGTGAAAATTATCTGTCATAGACTTGGAGAACACGGTAATTAAGGTCTGAAATACATCCCAATTTAAAGACAAGATTAGTTCAGACAGCGTTAACTATTTGAACAATATCCCTTTGCCAACTATATTTTAAAGTGACACATTTCACTAGGAATACTTGGTTATGAAATCTGACAATTTTCAAAAGGAAAACATTTATGGCTCTTTAGCTCAGAATGCGTTTGTTCTAAGGCTACAAAAACTGGATGACCACAAGATGACAGCAGAGAGTTAGAGTTTTCTCTACCTCTTCACTGCCATCTAGTGCGTCTTTGCATTTATGCAGTCCAAATTTAGTACCCTTGTATGTATTTCACTAAAACTCAAGTACTTTGGCCACCTAATAAGAAGGAAGGACTCACCGGAGAAGAGCCTAATGCTGGGAAAGATTGAGGGCAGAAGAAGAAATGAACGACAGAGGTGGCTGGATGGAGTCACTGGAGCAGTCGGCGTGAGCTTAAATAGACCCTGGGGATTGGTAGAGGACAGGAAGGCCTGGAGGAACGTTGTCCATGGGGTTGCAGTGGATCGGACATGACTTCTCAACTAACAACCAATTGACCCAGCAGACCTGTTTTAGCATGCTGGATGTTGTGTTTTTGTGGCCATCAGTTTGGGCTGTGAAAGACACTGGAAACATGGTCTTTTCTAAGACTGTAATATAAAACTTTCAGGAGTCTGATAGATCTATCAGCCAAGATCCTGCTATTTGGTGCCTTTCTGCCAGGGGTGGGTTGCTAATCCCATTCCAACCGGTTCGGTTGGAACGGGGCCAGCGGCGTCCTCGTGCACGCGTGCAGTTCATGCATGCGTCTTAGCGCCTGCGCGATGCTCCAGCTGCTCGCGGAGACTCGCCCAGGCGCTGTATGTGCCATCCAGCTGCTCGCAGAGAATTGCGCAGGCGCTGTATGTGCCATGTGCCTGTGTGGAAGCACAGAAGCCTTCAAAGACTGGTAAGGAGCGCGGGCGGGCGGGTGGGCCCTTCGCCGTTCCCGGAAGTTACTTACGTCCAGGTTCGCCGACCAACCGGTTCGCGGGGACCGCCGCGAACCGGTTGAAACCCACCCCTGCTTTCTGCCTTATGGATATCAGTATATGTGCTGGGAAAATTGTAGAGAAAGTGCAGGTGGTATAAACACCTCCATAAAAGTATGGAGTGGGTATAGATTGGTGAACAGAGATGACTTTGCCTAACGAAAAATGATGGGCAAGGGAAATGGGTTGTAGGAAAGAAAGGAAGAAAAAAACAGCTCAGACACACAATAGTTCTCGTTTAGGCTCCTATGCTTTGTATTCAGCCACTGAAGCAGACTTTGTGTGTGCGTGTGCTGTGGGGTGGAGGTGGGGAGTTGTTTGACATCAGTATATCGATCTTCTGCCTCTCTGACAGGACTATTAATCTCCCCGGAGATCAAGAGTCCTTAGAAACTATTTTATTAATGCTGCCATCTAGAAGTCACCCAGATTACCTGGACAACCTCTAGATGGCAGCATTTATAAGCGGGCTGAGCAGGACCGTGGCTCTGCCAGATTGATGGTTGTGTCAGAAGAAGCATGCAAGGAAGTAATAAATATTACTTATTTCAGTTTGGTGTAGGTGTGTTTTTAAAAGGGGGGGAGGTATGTACCTGAGTCTGTGTAAAACTCTTCTTTTGAATTTCTGTGCTGGATCTCTACGTTTCTGGCATTTGTCTTTGGTCCGACCAGGAAACAAAGCTTAACTAGTGGCTGGTTTTTTTTTTTTAATTCTCCTACAATACAATTATTGCTTATGGATGCAGAGATATCCAGGCGTTTCTTCTAATATTGGAACCTTGACACAGAGCTGAAACTCACCAGTGGCATTCTTGGATGATTCACACACTTTCTCTCTTATGGAACCAAGCCAAAAGTATTTACTTTTCTCTGGACCAACACACAACACACAGACACAGACACACACACACCACAATCCTTCACTTGTTGCATCCAGAGAAGAGGTACCTTTCTTGCTGTTTTTCCTCCTCTCCTGCCCCAAACTTTAAAACTTGCTTGTAGAGTTTTTCCCTCTGCAAAGAAAACATTTGGTTATGATGTGAGCATTCTACATTTAAATACTGCATTTCCCCACTCTTTGATCCTTTCTTTTCCCTTTTCCTTCCACCAGCAGAGCTGCCTGCAATACAGCTTCGGAGATCCACTTGCCAGAAACCACAGGGCTGCTGTGGGCAGAGAAGGTGTTGGAGGAAAAAAAAATGCTAAATTTTTGTTTTGCAGGTGTTTATGTGTGTGCAGCCAGAGCCAAAAAACAAACCTGCTTTAAAATATATATATATATTTATAACTTCACTCTAAAGAGAAGGGCATCCTTCTGCTTCCCTTCTGCAGGGATTCAGACAAGCTGTAGATGGCAAATGCTTTCATAGGTCGTTTGATCTCCTGGGAGAACAGCAATCCTATCACAAGAAGCATGCAGTACATAATGAAACTTAAGGCTTGAATAACCTCACACCCCCCCCCTCTTCCTCCTCTCCCTGCTCCCTGCCACATGTTGAGTGTGATTGGTGGCTGGTTTTCGTGCTGGTGGGTGTTGCTAGGTGGGAATAGAAAGGATGGCAAGGAACCCACCAATCGGTGCCCTGTCACTACCCCACATTAGATTGTGGGAGGACATCCACATGGTTGCTGAGGCTCCTTCAGAGGAGGCTGTGGGGGCCGTGTGATTTATGTAGCTATGCTCCAGATGAATCGCCCGCAAGGTCCCTTCTGCCTGATTGCAACCATTCAACATTGCCTTTTTGAGGGGCAGCAGATACAAAGCTGAGCCTGCAAGAATAGCCGAAAGCAGCAGAGTTAGGTTAGGAGGGGGGTCTCATTCTGTGATTCACAGGGTAGAAGACTGGACCATCAGAGGCAGCTTTGCATCAATTCACGACCACTGATATTAGTCCACCTTATAAAGCCTTAGTAAGACCACACTTAGAATACTGTATCTAGTTTTGGTCACCATATTATAAAAAAAGGTGCAGAGACTCTGGAAAGAGTGCAGAAAAGAGCAACAAAGATGATTAGGGGGCTGGAGGCTAAAACATAGGAAGAGCCGAGGTGGCGCAGTGGTTAAATGCAGTACTGCAGTTTACTTCAGCTGACTGCAGTTCAGTGGTGGGTTTCAAAATGTTTTAGAACCTACTCTGTGGGTGTGGCCTCCTTTGTGGGAGTGGCTTGCCGGCCATGTGACCTGGTGGGAGTGGCTTGCCGGCCATGTGTTTCCTTCCTTCCTTTCTTTCTTTCTTTCTTTCTTTCTTTCTTTCTTTCTTTCTTTCTTTCTTTCTTTCTTTCTTTCTTTCTTTCTTTCTTTCTTGCCATGTGTTCTCCCTCTCTCTCTCTCTTTCCTTCCTTTTGTCTCTCTGTCCCTTTTTCCTTTTTTTCTTTCATCTCTCACTTTTTCTTTCTTTTTTTTTTCTTTATTTCTTCCTTTCTCTTTTTCTCTCTGTGTGAGTCTGTGTGTGTGTGTGAGAGAGAGAGAGAGAGAGAAAGAGAGTGTGGTGGGTTTCAAAAAGTTTTGGAACCTCTTCTGTAGGTGTGGCCTGCTTTCCGGGTCCACTGGTGGAACCTCTTCTAACCGGTTCGGTAGATTTGACGAACCAGTTCTACCGAACTGGTGCGAACTGGTAGGAACCCACCTCTGCTGCAGTTCTACAGTTCAGCTGTTCAAATCTCACCGGCTCAGGGTTGACTCAGCTTTCCATCCTTCCGAGGTGGGTAAAATGAGAACCCGGATTGTTGTTGGGGGCAATATGCTGACTCTGTAAACCGCTTAGAGAGGGCTGAAAGCCCTATGAAGCGGTATATAAGTCTAACTGCTATTGCTATTGCTATAGAACCTTGGCAGGAATTGAGTTTGTCTAGTTTAGTGAAAGGAAGGACTAGGAGTGACATGATAGCATTGTTCCAATATTTGAGGGGCTGCCACAAAGAAGAGGGGGTCTATTTTCCAAAGCACTCGAAGGCAAGGCAAGATGGAAACTAATTAAAGAGAGAAGCCACCTAGAAATAAGGAGAAATTTCCTGAAAGAACAATTAACCAGCTTGGAACAGCTTGTCTTCAGAAGTTGTGGATGCTTCATCACTGCAGGGTTTTAAGAAGAGACTGGAATTTTTTCATTTGTCTGGAATAGCATAGGGTCTTCTGCTTGTGCAGGGGGTTGGACTAGAAGACCTCAAAGGTCCCTTCCAACTCTATTATTCTGTTCTGTTCTGAGGTCTTTGGCTGAACTAGATTCACAGATTCTGCTCAACCCTACAGTGGTTTTCCCCGGTTGCGGCTTATTTTAAATGTGTACATTGAGCTATCGCGAGTTTGAAAATCATAATTTGTGGCATGTTGTGTATAAATCAAGAGAGCCAGTTTGGTCTAGTGATTAAGGCACCAGTCTAAAAACCAGGAGACTGTGAGTTCTAGACCCACCTTAGACATGAAAAAAAACAGCTGGTTTTCTATTCAAGAATGGACGTTAAAAGTAGTAAACTTAGCAGAGATGCCCAAAATTTCAGCATATTTGAAGGACCATTCAGATCAGAAACGCAAGCTGGAATGGAGAAGATGGATTGACTACATCCAAAATAAATATCGGACTAAGAAATTTCAACTAGCTTATGAATGAATGAACAAGGAATGTTGCAATTTATCTAAAGTTAGCTTAATAAAAGGGGAGTTGAAGTACAAGAGGAGGTAGGATCCTATAGTTTAGTTAGCTTATTTTAGTGTATGATTGTTAAATGTTTATACCCTGTATTTTGCTCTGGGAGGTTGGGGGGAGGGAGGGTTGGGGGGGGAGGTTGGGTTGGGTTGGGGGGAGGGAAGGGGGAGGGGAAACATTTGTAAAATCTATTAAAACTTTAATAAAAAAACAGCTGGTTTTCACAGGGTTGTTTTTGTAAAGAAAATATGAGAAGGATGGTATATTGGATATGTTGAGTTATTTATAACAATAAGAAAGGCAGAATATAAATGGATGGATGGATGGATGGATAGGTGAATGGATGGAAGGATGGATAAATATATAGACAGACAGATCTAGTCATGTCTAGGGCAAAGCAACTGCCTACAGTGGTGAGTGTAGGTCCTTTGCATACTGTGGAATGAGAAAAAAAGCTTGATCAACACCTCAACATCAACACCTACATTTGCTGGTAGGACAGAGGTGGGTTCCTACCAGTTCGCACCAGTTCGGAAGAACCGGTTCGTCAAATCTACCGAACCGGTTAGAAGAGGTTCCACCAGTGGACCCGGAAAGCAGGCCACACCTACAGAAGAGGTTCCAAACTTTTTTGAAACCCACCACTGACACACACACACACACACACAGACTCACACAGAGAAAGAGAAAGAAAGGAAGAAAGAAAGAAAGGAAGAAAGAAAAAAAGAAAGAAAAAGTGAGAGAGATGAAAGAAAAAAAGGAAAAAGGGACAGAGAGACAAAAGGAAGGAGGGAGGGAGGGAGGGAGGGAGAGAGAGAGAGAGAGAGAGAGAAACACATGGGCAGCAAGCCACTCCCACTAAGTCACATGGCCGGCAAGCCACTCCCACAAAGGAGGCCACACCCACAGAGTAGGTTCAAAATTTTTTTGAAACCCACCACTGTGGTAGGAGGTTCTGAATTTTCAGAATAGGTTAGTTTCCATTTCTCTAAAAGAAGACAGGGACTTTTTCAGACTAAACCCAGAGAGAGTGATAGAAATAGGGGAGCTGGAGGAAAAAGAAACAAGTAAAATACAGAATGAGAAGTTCGTTCAGTTCTACAGTTTGGCTAGAGAAAATGCTACTTTAAGGTTTGACTGTTCCTTGTTCTTTTTGATGTCGCTGTTGCTTCCTTGTTTTTTGCTTGACTAATAGCACACATACCTACATACTGAAAAAAAGCTTAGAATGCTTATTGGACAAATAAAGGACAGACAGCTGAGCTATTGAACAGAATTCTTTTGTAAAAGGCCTAGCTCTATTTACCAGTTATTATTCATGCAGAATAATTACTACTTTGGTGATTTGGGAAAAAGTCGAGTATAGAAGAACGCCCATTAAATAAACTAGCAACGAAATCAAAATAGTTTTGCAAGCTGTTATTTATCAATGGCTAGTGGTGGTTGTCTGAAGAATTAGAATTGTACTAATAGCAATTCTCTCTTCTCCTAATAAAGTTCTGAGCCGCCTAATAAGGCTTTTACTACCTATTCTCTCATTCTCTCTCTCCCCCTCCCCTCTCACCCCCCTCTCTCATCTCCGAATTCCATCAGCCGCCCAATGTCGACTGGCGACTACCCGGAGGAGGGCCTTCTCTGTGGCTGCTCCGACCCTGTGGAATGAACTCCCTGTGGAGATTCGTACCCTCACCACCCTCCAGGCCTTCCGCATAGCCCTTAAAACCTGGCTGTTCTGACAGGCCTGGGACTAAAGACTTGCAGCCCCACTCCGAATGGTATGATTGTTGTGTTTCTTAACTGTGTATGTCTTTATATTTTGTAATTTTTGTTGTTTTCCCCTCCCTTGAATTGTGAGCCGCCCTGAGTCCCTTTCAGGGAAAAGGGCGGCATACAAATAAAGTAAATTCAAATTCAAATTCAAATTCCCTAGTTCAGCGTAACTCTTATTTTTTCAAGTTAATTTTTTAGTAGCTGGACAGGAGAGATTGAGATTTATTAGATTTATATGCCGCCCTTCTCCCAAGGACTCAGGGAGGCGTACAACAATGAAAAGAAACACATAATACAAAAGTTAAAAAAAATTAAATGGAATATCCCAAACCCAATTAAAATTGACAATATATTTTTTTAAAAAAAATTAAAATTAACAGTGATCAATAATTTGTTTTGTTTTGTCTGGCTTGCTGGAAAAGCCAACTTTGTAGGGTGCGTTGGAAGGACCGGAGGTCGGGGATTATATGAAGCTCCGGGGGCAGCTCATTCCAGAAGGAAGGGGCTCCCACAGAGAAGGCTCTCCCCTTGGGGGTCACTAGCTGACACTGTCTGGCTGACGGTACCCTGAGGAGGCCAACTCTGTGGGATCGCACTGGACGATGGGAGGCTACCGGTGGCAGTAGGTGGTCTCGCTGGAGCTGGATGAAATCTTCAATTTACTGCTGGGCAGATAACAAAGTATATGATCAAGATTTTCAGGTGGTTGTTTTGATTTTTGTGGCCCACTTAAATGATAGCTAAAGTATAATGTAGAGATTGGGGAAATGAGAATCATCTCATTCCATCTATCTCAGTAGACATCCCCTCTGACTGAGGGAAACAATCCAGTTTTAAAGGTTTAAGATTCTAGGGATTATATGTAGTACAGTTTGCCCACAAAAGATCTGCTTGTTCTTTGAGCTATAAACCTTTTCCTGTTGTTGTGATCCAAATATTATATATATATATTTTTAAAAAAGTGGCGGGTGGGTGGGTGGGGAGAAAAGAAATATCTCCAAATTCTGGTGCCATGGCTGTGCAAGAGGTGAAGAAAATTCTCTTTTCCTGCACCACAGGTTTTGATTAGTGGAACTGTTCTGGATGATTTACAGTGTGAATAATGTCGCTTGTTTGCATCTGGTGGCAAAGTCAAGTGTTTCTCACTGTGAAGAAATTTCAAATTACTTTTCAAATAAGATCACTCAAATCCAGACTGACATGCTTGTCCCTGTATTAGCAAATTCATGACTTTTTATTGTTTTGTTAAGGCTTTGGCACAGTGGTGTTCCTACGATCAGGAGTTTTGAAGCAATTTTTTTAAAGAAATCCTTCAATGCAATTTTATCTCTTAACTTATAATGCAGCTTGATTAGCTGCAATTGGATGTGTCTGGTGTAGAAAGTGGTTGAGGGTCATAAAAATGGAGAACCGTGGAGGATAACAGCAAGTACAGGGGGGAGCTTAGATGATCATGCATTTTTCCTCATATATAAGATTCTTGTAAGGCTGGGTGATATAGTAGTTGGATTACGAAGCTCATCTGAAGTCCTGTCTCAGGCATGGAACTCATTGGCATTGGGGAAGTCCTTTCAGATTGACCTGTTTCAAAGGACAATATTGTTTTGGGGGAAACGGGAAGAAGGATACAGAGAGTTCCTGGAAGAAAAACAGCATACAAATCTAATGCAATAACAATAACAGAAGGCTAGAAACTGAACTATTAGAATCAGTGCCCAGTTGAATAGACTGTAGGAAGCATTCGGACAAACAGAATACTAGTAATATCCATTTCTATCAGCTGCAGAAAGTTTCTGCATGTTACACACTTGTGTGTTTAATGAAGAACATCTAGTAACTTAGTGTTCTGACCAGGGGTGGGTTTCTCGCCCCGTTCCAACCGGTTCGGTTGGAACGGGGCCGGCGGCGTCCTCGTGCATGCGCGCAGTGCACGCATGCGTACTAGCGCCTGTGCGATGCTCCAGCTGCTCCTGGAGGATCGCGCAGGCGCTGTATGCGTTCTGCGCATGCGTGGAAGCGCAGAACTCGTCAAAACCGGGTAAGAAATGTGGGCGGGCGGGTGGATCCTTCGGCGTTCCTGGAAGTTACTTACTTCCGGGTTCGCCGACCAACCGGTTCGTGGGGACCGCCGCGAACCGCCTGAAACCCACCCCTGGTTCTGACCTAGGCTTCCCAAGAGCATGAAGCAAACTCGTTGTCCCGACAAAAACCCCTTTTTATTAATTTACTGTGAATTCTGCCCATTCACATCCAGCAAAGTCTTTCAAGGGAGGATTTACAGTCATGGACGTTATCTGGCTTGGAGAGCTGCCAGACCGATATCTGCATAACTTGGCAAGGAGTCTCGGAGAGTCACGAACCAATTAAGCCAACTAATTGTCTCCTGCAAACTCCACTCCTCTTTCGCTCCTCTTTTATTTCCTCTGGGAGGGGCCATTCATCATCCACCTGTGGCCTTACTCCCAAGTCAACCCCTGTTCTTGGACTATTCCCTTCATCTGGCAATTCTGCCCATGCACACACTGGGAACAGGCTCCAGCTGTTCATCTGCCTCACTGATGTTTGACTCTGAAGGCAGCTGATAACGGCATATCGCTCTTGTTCCCTCTCTACCTCCAACACAGAGTCCTCATCAGAGCTTTCCTCAGACTCCAGGACTGGTCCATGTTCCTCCCCAACCTCCTCACCGTCTGAATCTGCTGACAGCTCTGCGGGGCACAACAGGGCAGGAAGAAAGACCTACCTGATGGTGTAGAACAGGGATGTCAAACTCGGGGCCATGGGCCAGATGTGTCATGCCATGGTCACGCCTATGACTGGTTTAGCGAAGGGGAAAAAAGTCCTGATATGTCACGTGATGCCGATGTGATGACGTGAGTTTGACACCCCTGGCGTAGAAGTTCTTTGATATTCTACAGTGGTTTTTGGCCCTTTTAGTAGAACGCTTTCCCTTGGTATTAAAATACACAATAAAAACAATAAGCAGAACCTTTGTATCAAATGGAAAGAGACTAGAAATGCAATCTTATACATGTCTGCTTAAAAGTAAAGCTTTGGGGATTTCAAAAGAAACAGTTACAATAAGGCTATATAGAATTGTATCCTAAATTTGGAAGAAACTATGTTTGCAAAGGCTTCTAGTTATTTCCGTTAGAAATCTAATAATGCAACTTTTGCTAGCGTGGAAATAAAATATACCTTGAGTGCTATTAATAGCCTGGAATCCATATAGTACTCTCTGGCTTAAGCCATTATCCTTTGTCTGTAATAAGGCCATTAATTATTCTCAGCCATTCCAACAGTACAAAGTACGTTATAGTTTAGCTTTTAGGATAAGATAAAGGTGACCCATAATAATTACCCAGGGTATAGGAATAAAGTAATACCTCAAGGAGGCAAAATGAGAACACAGGTAAGTATTTTTTTTTAGAAGTAAAGGTATATTAGGGAGTAGATGGGTGTTTTTTTCCTGCAGCTGTAAAGGAATAATATGAAAAGGAATGAACTGTTAGAAAATGGTTATTGGCATCTCAGCACTAGAACTCATACTCTGCATTCAGTCTTGACTATTCTGGGGTGTGTGTGTGAAGAATAAAATCTCATACGTAAGGTGCTGTGAGTCACTAAAGACCAGTGGTGGGATTCAGCCAGTTCGCACCTATTTGGGAGAACCGGTTGGTAACTTTCTAAATAGTTCAGAGAACCGGTTGTTGGAAGAAATCTCCTTTTGTTTTTTTTCCACTTTACAGGGCTAATCCTGTAAGGAAGGCAGGAAGGAGACATTCTAGTGTTGTTTCTAGCCTGATCTTTATTGCCCTGCTTACAGAAACTTTCTCTCCGGTTAATCCTTATTACATTGTAACAGCTAAGGCGAAGTGCCCATCGACCTGAGTGACCTTGAGTTGGCCACGCCCACCCAGTCACATGACCACCGAGCCCCACCTACCCAGATGGTCATTAGGGCAGAGAACCGGTTGTTAAATTATTTGAATCCCACCACTGCTAAAGACCATATTATAGCATGCATAACTTAGAAAAGCAAGATGGTAGCCACAACTCTTGTTTCACCCTTTATTATGTACGTCACAGTGTAAGTAAAAAGGGTGGGGCTTTCATGATAGGATTGTAGCTGACATCTTGATTTATTTGACTCCTTGCTGATACTCATTTGGCCTGAATTCTAATAGCAGCTTCTTTTCCTTCTGGGAAAGTGCAGTCTGTTTAGATCCGGATAGAGTATACTGTTTAAACCAAAACGTGTGTTGCTGGTCAGTTAATACTTTTATTGTTGAATATTCTGACACTTTCTGCCTTGTTTTTCCTATCTACATTAGTCAAGATTAGTACGTTGGTTTGAAACTGTTTACTTATGTAGTAATAGTTTTTTTTCTTGTTGTTGTTATGATACAGAGTACTATTCACATGATATATAAAGGATAATAATGATCTTAATGTATAAGAGTGGGATGATTTGAATACTTTGGCATAATTGTATGTAGTGACCATTTTATATTAGAAAGACCTTGGTATATTAAATGGATCAATGATGATGTAATGAACAATTGAGATATATATGAATTGAAATACTTAGCCACTATATGGATTAATAATTAATAATGGAAGATTATTGTTGGAACTTTGGATGATTGGTGATATTATGGTCAATTGAAAATATGAATGTATATTATAAATTATTGGGAATTGTTTGTTCTAATCTTTGTTCTTTCTAGTTAGAGATAGGTGATACTATGATACTTTAAAGACTCATAGTTATTTGATAGATAATTATGAATTTAAAGAAACAAAGATTGTTACAAACGAAAAAATATTAATGGTAATCTGAACACATAATGCTCAACGGCAGCGAAATAGCCAGTTATGTTTAATGTAAACCAGTGATATTAATCCTAAGCTTAAGAATTGATGCACAAAAACTTGTAACCAAATGACATGCTTGATGACATGGAGGAAAGTTGTCCTTTGTTCTTCTCTTGCTTTGTTTTGTATGTGTTGTTTCATTTAAAAAGAATAAAAATATATTTTAAAAAAAGATTAGTACGTTGGTTAAGTTTTTCACACTATGCAAGGTGGAATGAGTCCAAACCATGATGCCATACTTCTGCATCACAGTGCCAATGAAACAAACTCCATGGGGATATTTTGGATTGGTACCCATTGGCACAGTTGCAAAGTAACTGAATAAGCACTAGATGTGTGTTACAAAAAAAAAAAAGAACAGAAAAACCAACTTGGGTTCTTAATTTACGGTAAATAGAATAATACAAACTATTTAATTTAAATAGAAAAATACAACAGAAAAGGAGGTCCATGAAAAGGATGAATTCTGCACAAATTTGGAGAGAGTGAAAGGAGAGGGAAATGTTAAAAATGCTACAATTAAATTGCAAATTCAAGAGAGAAATCTCAGTATTATACAAAAGTATGACATCACTCTCTGAACGTATGGAGGAATTTATCTTTGCCCGAATCAACTTCCTGCAGCTATAAACCCATCCGTGGCACGACATAACCGCGAACGTCAAAAGCGTGCCGACAACACCGCGGCGCTAAAACCGCAATGTCAAAAGCGCGCCAACAACAGCGCGCCGACAACAGCGCGCCGACAGAAGCGCAATTTAACTTAAGGTAAGGTTTAGGGTTAGGTTTAGGGTTAGGTTTAGGGTTAGGTTTAGGGTTAGGTTTAGGGTTAGGTTTAGGGTTAGGTTTAGGGTTATTTTTAGGGTTATGTTACAGCACGCTTCTGTCGGCGCGCTGTTATCGGCGCGCTGTTGTCGCGCGGTTTTGATGGTGCAGTTTTGTCACCGCGCTTTAGTCACACGCGCTTTAGTCTACCGCGGTTTTGTGGTGGAACCAACCCATCACCATCAGAGAGAGAGAGTGGGATTCTGCACCACCATATCCTTCCTTTGTATATTTTTATGAAACATGTTTGCTATGAGTTAGGCTGATTTTCCCAGGGCTTTTATCATTCCTTCCTTCCTTCCTTCCTTCCTTCCTTCCTTCCTTCCTTCCTTCCTTCCTTCCTTCCTTCCTTCCTTCCTTCCTTCCTTCCTTTCTCAATTCAGTTCTCTTTCTCTTTTGACTCTGCTTGCACAGTTCAGATTCCAGCCTCCACAATGGAGGGAATATCCTGTAGGTTCTTAGCTGTAGTACGGCTTCCAGCTTTCCTGTGATCATGTTATTTCCTAAAACAAGCTTAGTTTTTCTTCTGTCCATGCGCCAGCCTCAGGAATACCCCCTTATAAAATTTATATTCCTAACTTTAGTGGTTTTATTTCTCAACATGTGTTCTTTTCTGCAATATAAAGTTTCCTGCTACCCAGCAGGATGTTTGTAGGTTTGTGACAGAAATACGTGACTGGTAAGGATCACAAGAGCAGCTATTCTGAGAAAACACTCTGGCCATGTACCACATAAATGAGAGGTAAACAATTTGAATCCTAGTTTCTGAGAACATTGGTGTAAGGGAACATTGTGAACCAAAACAATATTAATTGCTTGAATGCAGTGAACGTGCACATTTTTTTTTCTGAGCCCGTCAAAGCATACGAGGTGAACAGGGAGCATCAGAAGAAGGGATTTAACACTTTCTCATTCTGTGAAAAGTTGCCTCTTTCTAAAACTGTTTGCATACCAAAGAAAACTTGCATTGATTATCTGTAATAGCCCTTAAAACTAGCTATCAGCTTTTGATAGCTTTTGAAGGGTCCCTAATTTCTTTCTAAGAGTCAGTTTACACTAGTGATTAAAGCATCAGGCTAGAAGCTCAGAGACTGTGAGTTCTAGTCCCATTTTAGGCATAAAACCAACTAGGTGATCTTTGGCCAGTCTCTTAGGTCTTAGGAAGGATGCAATGCAGTGGTGGGTTTAAAAAAATTATA
Source organism: Thamnophis sirtalis (assembly GCF_051295495.1). Lineage (NCBI taxonomy): Eukaryota > Metazoa > Chordata > Lepidosauria > Squamata > Natricidae > Thamnophis > Thamnophis sirtalis. Next base: position 8,152,999 of record NW_028261387.1, read on the forward strand.
GAACCTCTTCTGTAGGTGTGGCCGGCTTAATGGGAGTGGCTTGCTGGCCATGTGACTGGGTGGGAGTGGCTTGCCAGCCATGTGACTGGGTGGGGGGGGCAACTTGTAAAATGTGGTGAAACTCACTTAACAACGCTCTTGCTTAGCAACCAAAATGTTGGCTCAGAAACTCTGGCATTTGAAGCACGCAAGTCTTAAAGCTGTCAAGCTACAAGACCCTTGCACCCCTAACCCTTTAGAAAAAAAAACCCAGGGGTGTTCAAACTTGACAGATTTAAGATTTGTGGACTTCAACTCCCAGAATTCCTCCTCTCGCTCTTCATCTTGATGATGTGCGGACGGGCGGGGGGAGTGAACTGGAACCGGTTCTAAACGGCACTGTAGATTTTTGGAACCTCTTCTATAGAAGAGGTTAGGACTGGCAGGAACCTACCCCTGATGCAATGGCAAAATATTTGGAAAAGCCTTCCCAAGAAAACTGCAGGAACTCAGTCAGGCAGTCTCCAACCAGACAGTACGGATCAGAAAAATAATAAAAATCCTTTTAACCAGTAGTCCTGAGGCTACTTATCCTTCGTTGTATGCTGTATACATTGTGTTTGATTGTTTTTCTGAGAGTTTTTAGCTCTTTCATTGGAGTATTGTTTACTGATAGATTGTTGGTCTGGTATTAACCCTGGTGCTAATCTCTGCTAAAACGGTGTGAATTGCTGATGAGGAACTGTTTTAGTCTTTTTGTTTTCTTTTTAGCTTTATTGTCTCTTTTGAATGCTATGTAAATATTGTTCGTGTTGTTAAACCATCAGCATCCTGTGAGCAGACAAAGGCCCGAACCCTACTTATTATGGACAGGTCACAATCTATACAACCAGCCAAAGAATTACTGGAAGACAAAGAAGTCTATATCATACTTAATACCAATCCAATACAGAACCTAGACAACTGGATTAACAGAATCCTTGGTAATCTTACCAAGAAAGGTCATATCACAAAAGAAGAATAGTGGCAGATGAAAAGCAATGGATCCCCCCCTCCCAAACACTGACGAATCCCACTCTATTCTAGCACTGATGATGTCACTTAGTTGGCAATGAAATGTCTGCAAGAAAATAATCAAACGGAGAAACTACCAAGGACCTCACAAGGAAGTGTATTTTTGCACTCTGATGTCATTGGTGAGAAGCAGGTGTAGAAGAAGGAATGACAGAACCTGAGTGAAAAGGGAGGCTAGCTTAGAATCCCCTAGAATTCCATACTCACATCTAAATCCAACTTCCCTTGAGTGCCATTGACCCTTATCTAACGCGAACCAAGTTCTAACTTCACTTCAGAAGATTCCTATGCATAGGCTTTTAGCAAGAAATCAGCTTAATTGAATCTTCACGTGTGAACTTGGTCTTTCGCACCCCATTAGGGGAGAAGTGAAAGCATTGTTCTAATTCACATTTTCCCACCTATTTCTTCACACCTGGATTAAGGAAGCCTCCTGTCCAGGAATGGTTGAAGACATTTTGCTGCTCGGGGTATCCTCCCCACAATCCACGTTAGTCTTAGCATTGTTTTGCAGTGTGAGTGGAGCAGAACAGAAAGTTTTCAGTAGCATCGAAGGCAAAGGTATAGTTGCATTTCCCCTTCTGGTCCTCAAAACCTCATGAGGACCGGTCTCTTGACTTCTTGAGGTAGCTGTTTCAGGCCGTGACCCGTCAAAAGCGCGTTCCACAAAAGCGCGGTTGACGAAATCGCGTATGTGACGTCATCACAACGCGACGAAAAAGATCGAAAAATTGAAATAAAAATTAAATTACAGCAAGCCGATTCACATAAAGGTAAGGGTTAGGTTAAGGGTTAGGGTTAGGTTAAGGGTTAGGGTTAGGGTTAGAGTGTTAGCGTTACGTTTAGCGTTAGGTTAAGGGTTAGCGTTAGGTTTTTCGTTACGTTAAGGGTTAGGTTTAGGGTTAGGTTTAGGGTTAGGTTAAGGGTTAGGTTTAGGGTTAGGTTTGGGGGGGTTAGGGGAAGGTTTTAGCTTTATTTTTACATTTTTCGATCTTTTTCAATCTTTTTCGTCACGCTGTGATGACATCACATACGCACTTTCGTCGACCGCGATTTTGTCGTCCGCGGTTTTGTGGTAGAACCGTTTCAGGCTGCCTAGTGGTTAAGTCAGGCTTCTTTCTAGTCAGGTGGATGTTCAGTATATCTGGATATCCCTTAAAAACCAATATTAAGTGCCATTGTTCTTTATTATCTCCAGCTGTGAATGCAAATAAAATATTTGAATGTAAGGCATATTTTGAACAACCTTGCGTAAAATATAGTTAAATTATTACAATAGAGCTTGTTTATTAAAATAATGAAGTGATGTTATTTCTCCATTCCTGGTGTCTTAGTACCTGATATTATTCTAGTCCTGTTTCCATGGAAACAGCACATACTGTTCCTTCTGCTTGACCTGAAGTTCAAGCCCTGCTGATGCTGTTGAAATGCCAAGAAACACCTACACTTTTATTAAAAACAAAAATTAGATATGCAAAAAAAATAAAAATCTAAAAGAAAAAAAGCGAAGACCCGCGATTTATATTCCGGCAAGGGAGAGAGGAATAAGAATAGCTATGACAAGGAAATGAGAAATAACTGTTTCAACTATTTTAGCAGCATGCTACATTCAATTTGTCAAATCACTTATATTTGGATGGAATCATTATCTATTAATGCTTGTGCATTACGTGTTTTGTTTCTTAGAAGTTTCATTAGATGGCCAAGAGCTTGCTGTTTTAACAAGTCTATTTTGGAAAGTATAAAGTCAAACTGTTCCTAAGGATGTGTGTGTCAAGTTGTGTAGGTTTCAACAAAGAAGAAATAGAACTAAATTTGGACTAAATTTACATTAGAAACTTAGTTCACAGCATTTTGTTACAAGCACCACTGGATCTCAAATTGTACAAATATCAGGAAATCAATTGTACTTCAGTAAATTCTAATTTAGTGAATCTAGCTAGAAATCTGAATAAACCAACAGTCATCATATTTACTCTTGTGGGAAAAGTGTATTAGCACAGACCATTCCTTTTAGAACATAATACAGGATTAAAGATTATTATACATGTAAGTAGTAGCAATTTGGTATCTCTTACTTTTCTGATATATAACCTGGGATATATTCAACCTTGCAATAGACAATGAGATGAAGTAGAATGCAGATGAGCTACAACTGCGGAAAGTCCAATTTTATTATTTATAGATTACACAAAAGGATAATATGTTTTCTAACTATATATGCTAATTGGTTGGTCAAAGGAAAAAATATCCTTTGTTCATGCCACTGTTAGTAGATAAGTGTTTTTGGTACTTACAATACTTAATCTCCTTCTAATTATGTTCTGTAAGTTATTCTGAAGTTTCTCCCTGTCTCTCTCTGTTTCTGTCTCTGTTTCTCTCTCTCTCTCTCTCTCTCTCTCTCTCTCTCTCTCTCTCTCTCTCTCTCTCTCTCTCTCTCTCTCTCTCTCTGTCTCTCCCTCTGTCTCTCTCCCTCCCTCCCTCCTGATTTTATGAATTGTTGTGGACGTATCAAGTCCAAAAAAACAACAAAATAGATATTTGTGAATTCTGCAAAATAGATGCATAAGAAAAAATTGGAGTAAGTAATAGCATGTATAGCATTTCACTATTTCAGTGCTCCTGATTAAGATTAGGAGATTCATTCCCCAGTTCTTTTGCACTGAGAAGAAAAATTAATTGATACCAATGGGATATATTTATTTATTTTGTAATCTTCCAATGCAAGTACAAATGGGGGGGGGAGGGGAGGTTCTACCCACATCAAGATTCTAATCTGAATTACCTATTCGTTTACTTTTTGAAATCTATTCTAAAAATTATTCAAATGGTGTTGCACCTATCTTGGCTTTCCGCAAACAGCAAATTGATTTTTGCATCCACCATGCGGTGCAAATGAGAACTCCAACTGAAGTCAATTGGTGAGGCTAAGCTCTGTTTAACAACCTTAAGACTATATTAGAAGCAAAACTGCATGGGTACACAATGGACACAAGGTGTTGATAAAATTGTGACACAATAAAACACCTTTTAGCATAATGTGGTATTGCTGGCAAGAGGTGAATTATAGAAGTGGACATCAAAAAGCTAATGGAAAGTAGGTCAAGGGAAGGTATAGAGAAATGCGGAACAGCTTCATAAGAAAGAATGGAAATGTTATGATAATTAAAAAGATATACAAATTTATTATTGAGCAGGAAATTAGAGCAAATAAAATCTGTACTGTAAAGTAAAAGAGGAAGCACTTAATGGCCCCACTTTAAGTCACACTTCAAAAAGATTATTGTTAATGTGTGCTAAATGAAATGATGTAGCAAGAAACAGAATAGAAACCTTGTAAAGATTAACATTTTAGAATATTCAAATTGGCCAGATGGTCATAAAATTTATGTTTGCAAATTGCTAAACAGACAGCTAAATCATCCTTAGAAAATGCCTAAAATCCATAAAATTATCCATAGCAGGAAATAGTTAAATATTATTTTTGCAGAAAGTTGGGGGGGGGGTTTATATGGAATAGATATAAAAGCTCATTATTGGTGCCCTCACGCTATTGTCATTTCGGATAAATAAATTTTGAATTTTTTTGATATGCTGCAACATCCTGCAAATACCTCCAATGATTGGAGGTAAAGAAAAAAAAGTAACGTAGCTATGCACTGTGGATTACAATATTTCTGTTGTTCCATTTTCAACTGGTTGAAAAATGGAGAAGTGTTGAGTTAGGGTGTTTAATTCATAGAGTTCCTAGTGCTATAAATCAAAAGGCATTGTGTGGTGGCTTTTTTGGGGGGGTCTTCTTAATGGATTTTCTGCAGAAAAAAAATCTGAAAGAGAAAATATTTGGAAATGATGGAAGGTTACAAATGGAGGACAAAATGGAATCTTCTGTAAAAAAAAAATCCATGAACAAAAAAGAATAATTATGCAGGTAAATCCTTTGAAACGATTTATATTAATGCTTCTTTTGGTTGTCTTTCTTTACGTGGCTCTTCAAAAACTGTCACGTTTATTATGTAATGGCTTTTATCGGAAGAGCTAGCTTGCTCATGCCATCGTAAATATGTCCATTATTCAAGATGTCCCTGATGTTTTTAATGATGTTTTGGGAAAACACAGCCATGTAAATCTTGAATTCAATCTGTATTCCATTTATCTATTGGTATGAGAAAAGCCTGAAGATCAAACCATGCATGGTTCTCAGAGGGAACATCCTACAATACTTTGCAGCACACAGATCTGCTGTTGTGAATTCTTACTGAAAAAGATATTATATTTTTTTAAAAATATATATAAAATTGTAACTTGAAGGGGTCATTGAACACATCGATTCCAATCCCCTACTCAGTGCAAAAATGCAAATTAAAGTATGCCTTAAAGATGGGTATCCAGGCTCTGTTTGAAAACATTCAGTGAATGGAAACTCATCATCTCCCTTGGTTCCTTTTCTCATTAGCTTCTTTCTGCCATGAAGCCCTACGTATCATTGCTCTGAGTTTATTAAAATTCATTTCCTTTAAGAGGCATGTTTCACTATTTTCAGCTTTGGATTCTTTTAAATAAATAAAAAAAATATCCAGCATTATTTAATCACTTTCCCTGAAAGTTCTCACCACATCTACATAGTCTAGTAAATTATTTACATTGGTTAGATTGCCATCAACAATGTCTCCTTAATTCTATGAAGGAGAAGAATTTCCTGGAATAACCATGCTTGCTAGAGTCGGTCTTTTAGCTGGTAGACCTTACAGGTAGACCTCGACTTACAACAGTTTGTTCAGAGGTGGATTCCTACCAGTTTGCACCTATTCGGTAGAACCGGTTCGTCAAATCTACCGAACCGGTTAGAAGAGGTTCCACCAGTGGACCCGGAAAGCAGGCCATACCTACAGAAGAAGTTCCAAAAAATTTTGAAACTCACCACTGCCCACCCCCCACAGACAGACAGACACAGAGAGAGAGAGAGAGAAAGAGAAAGAAAGGAAGAAAAAAATAAATAAAGAAAAAAGGGACAGAGAGACAAAAGGAAGGAAAGAGAGAGAGAGAGAGAGAGAAAGAAAGAAAACACATGGCCAGCAAGCCACTCCCACAAAGGAGGCCACACCCACAGAGTAGGTTCCAAAAAATTTTGAAACCCACCACTGAGTTTGTTTAGCGATCTTTCAAAGTTACAATGGCACTGGAAAAAGTGACCGTTTTCACCCTTACAAGCATTGCAGTCCCCAAAGTCACATGATCAAAATTCGGATGCTTGGCGAACGGCATGAATTTAGGATGGTTGCAATGTCTTGGGGTCATGTCATCAGCTTTTAGCAATAGCAATAGCAGTTAGACTTATATACCGCTTCATAGGGCTTTCAGCCCTCTCTAAGCGGTTTACAGAGTCAGCATATCACCCCCAACAATCCGGGTCCTCATTTCACCCACCTCGGAAGGATGGAAGGCTGAGTCAACCTTAAGCCTGGTGAGATTTGAACTGCCAAATTTCAGGTAGCTGGCAGTCAGCAGAAGTAGCCTGCAGTACTGCACTCTAACCACTGCGCCACCTCGGCTTTTGAGACCTTCTGATAAGCAAAGTCAATGGGTTCACTTAATCACTGTGTGACTAATTTAACAACGGCAGTGATTCACTTAGGCAAAAAAGATTGTAAAATGGGACAAAACTCATTTCACAAATGTCACGCTTAGCAACAGAAAATTTGGGCTTGAATGTGCCGATTTAAGGTCTATAAAGTTTTCTACCAGTGATACTTCATAGCTTTTTTAAAATATTTACAGTCCACTTTTAGAAATTGTCAGCCACATCTTGTCCCCTGGTGGGTGGGAAGGATGTTAACAAGAGTGTTACTTTCATTTTTTTTCCTTCCATTCTTTTCATCCCATTATGCCAACTAGGTTCCCTTAGATTTACCTTTTACAGGTATGGAAACTTTTAACTTCTATTGCTTCTATTCTTTTTTTGAAGAAGTTGTATCCTTTAATTGTTTTCTCTAGTCATGAAAATCTTCCAACAGAGTTACATTTGAATCGTGAGAATGAATCATGGCCCACTCTTGAGGTGTGATTATATTATCTTTAGGTCCAAATAAATTGAATTATTTTATAGGGTACACAGTAAAGAAGGATAATCAAGGTTTTATACATAATTCTCTGCTGTTAGATTTGGTCTCTCCAAGGAATGAATGCAAGGGACCGAAAATGTTAAGTGGAAGTATTGTCTTCAAGCTAGCATGAGACGAATCTCTTGCCCTTTTCTATAAAGTTGGATTATAATTTAATGACCTCTTCTGAATTCTGAGGCCAGCAAAAAGATATTATCTTTGGCCAAAGGACAGAAGGCAGCTAACATGTATAAAAGGTTAATCTATTTAATAATGGATTCTTAGCTTTTTGTTTCGTATCATGGATTTGGGTCTTCAACCAATGTCTGATGTCCCAGCCCAGGCTTGGTAGCTTCTAAAGTAATAACAGCTACAATTAGGAAAGAGAAATTCTGAGTATGTGCAGAATCATTCATCTTTATTATTAAATTCAATCACTACACAGTGAAGCCTGTTTCTCTACCTGTGCTTTGCAATCAGAAATACCAGATAAGGCAAACTAAGGTCTTTCTTTTATTCTTTCTCCTCTTCTTCTTTCTCTTTCTCCTCCTTCTCCACTTCCTCCTCCTCCTTTGCTGCTTCTTCTGTTTCTCCTTCTGCTCCTTCTGCTTCTGCCACTTCTTCTGCTTCCTCCTCCCCCTCCTCCCCTCCCTTCTACCCACCCTCTCTCTCCACGTCTTCCTGTTCTATTTTCTTCTTCTTTTTCTGCTTCCTCTCTCTCTCCTCCTCCTCCTCCTTCTGCTTCTATTCTGAAACATAATTTAGACAAAATGGAATTCCACTCTTCTATTGTGTAAGAAGTGTAGAAAGACCTCAAGTAGCTGCATTGTTCCTGCAATTCACCAGTAATGTTAATGGTGACATTAAGCCACTCCAGTAGGAGTTAGTGAAGCACATCAAATCTCGCAGAAATCAGAACAAAAAATATGTGTTTTTTTTGGTGGCGGGGGGAAAGGAAAAGGAAAAAACTATGTAATGGAATAGACAGCAGATAATCCCCACATTTAGTGGGGATTTTAGTGGGTAAAAATATATACAAAAAAGCTTGGAAGAGGTTGTACAAAGAGAACAGATATTTGTAAACAGAGTGATGCCATTTTTGAATATGATGGAGCTGATTACTGGGGGCTGATGCAGATGTCTGGGAGGTTAACTCTTAAAGCCAGTTATTTAAGTGTACAAAATATTTATGTATTCTGCTGTAGTTTGTAATCTCTAACACTGCCTGGCAGTTAATAATAAAATAGCATATTTAATAATTAAAACATCCACGGTAATAATGATAATAAAGTTAAGTTAAAATTAAAAACTGAGCAAACCACCAAAACAATAAAACGCAAATTAGTTCCCCAAAGTCACTTGGAAGAATGCCATTTTAACTAACTCCCTGAAGGTGGCCGCGGAAGAGACAGCTATACAGAATAAAAACCCGGATAACAATAAACTGGAGAGGATAATAGAACTAAAAATTGCTTTTCCAAGATTTGTCTAATTTCCCCAAGACATGATTGGTCTTTGCCAATGATGATCTGAACACAAGGTTCACTCTGGTTTGCGTCTTGCATCTGGTCAGCCTCTTCCTCCTCCTTTCTCTCTCTCTCTCTCCCTACTGTAATGTTTTGCATAAACAACTGCCTCTTTTGCAGTTCCAGAGAAACAGATTGGGAACGAAGCTTCATGCAGCATTTGGAATTGAAACCCGGCAAATTTAAGTGGATTTAAAGCACTTAGGTTTTGAAAGATGAAATTCACCCCAATGTCTTGCTTCACCTAGACTAGTGCATAGTCATCCATTCATGAGATTTCTATGAAAGGATAAAGGCCTTCCTAGATTTGGGTAAATTAACAATAACTAAAAAAACAACAACAACTCCTTGTGCTATTGTGTGAAATTATGTGATGGTGTCTAAAAATATACATATTTGTGTGCCACGTGTTTTGCCAGTTTTTTAACCTCAATTGTACTGAATTGTAGCTAACATCTATGGGAATCTAGCATCTACTTTCATATAGCATTCAATTTACTTTGTGAAATGTAATATGTATTAAGCCGGGGGTTTCTCAATCCCTGATCCATGAACCGGCACCATTTGGGGTTTCGCTGCGGCATGCCAGAATCCAGGGGTTCACAGATAAATGCGCGCATGACAAAAGCGCGGCGACAAAACCATGGCGAGAAAACCGCGACCTCGAAATCATGCCCACAATAGTGTGCCGACAACAGTGCGCCAACAAAAGCGCGGCATCAACAAACAACGCGAAAAAAGGTAATAACCCTAACCCTAACCCTAACCCTAACCCTAACCCTAACCCTAACCCTAACCCTGAACCTAACCCTAACCCTAACCCTAACCCTAACCCTAACCCTAACCCTAACCCTAACCCTAACCCTAACCCTAACCCTGAACCTAACCCTCACCCTCACCCTAACCCTCACCCTAACCCTCACCCTAACCCTAACCCTAACCCTGAACCTAACCCTCACCCTCACCCTAACCCTCACCCTAACCCTCACCCTAACCCTAACCCTAACCCTAACCCTAACCCTAACCCTAACCCTAACCCTAACCCTCACCCTCACCCTCACCCTCACCCTCACCCTCACCCTCACCCTCACCCTAACCCTAACCCTAACCCTTACCTTAACCTAATTGCGCTTTTGTCAGTGCGCTGTTGTTGGCGTGCTGTTGGGGGTGCAATTTCGAGGTCGCGGTTTTCTCACCGCGGTTTTGTCGGAGTGCTTTTGTCGTGCGCGCATTTGTCGGGTCACGAATCCAGGCTGTGTGAACAAGCGAAGCCCCATTTGTGGGAAGCAGGCAGCACACAAAACTACACTCCCTCTGGTCTGCGGAATAACCTCTCCACGAAACCGATCCCTGGTGCCCGAAGTGGTTGGAGCTCACTACATTAGACTGTATATTGAAGCATTTTTAAAATTGTACTTAGATGATACATTGAACTTTGGATTTTGCTTTGCTGTATTTGTCCATTCAGCCAAAGATTGTGCATAAACTTAGTTCAAAGAGTCCTCGGAAAGAAACACTAACCTTAGTTTTAAGGGCTGCTTTTTCTATAGAACACTAAATTATTACTCAATTCCAACTGTTAAATTGCTGTATTATTCTTGACTCTTTCTTAAGGACTCTTATCTGTAGTTGTGCCTTCAATTGATACTTGGAGTAAATTTCTTAGTTTATGAAATGCCCAAATCTCTTTTTTTTCTAAGGACGTCCAAACCCTTCAGTAGATGAGAAGAACATTGAACGTTGCCTTTAAGGGTGCATTACTTGGCTCTTTGATATATTGCATTTCATCTAGTGCAGTGTTTCTCAACTTTGGCAACTTGAAGATGCCTGGACTTCAACTCCCAGAATTCTCCAGCCAGCGAATGCATTCGCTGGCTGGGGAATTCTGGGAGTTGAAGTCCAGACATCTTCAAGTTGCCAAGGTTGAGAAACACTGATCTAGTGTAATGTATCCCTGTTTGGTACAGAAGTGGATCTAAACTTTGAGGGGTCCAAATTAGAATATTTGGAGCTGGATCTATGTTGCTTTCTGTCCCTAGAGTGAAGTAATTCTATTCCAACATGCTTTCCCAAGTTAGCTTTCCCATTAATGTTTCTTTCCAGGTCATGATTAAAAATACTTGGTATACCCAATTGTGTTGGGGATATTAAATTTGTTAACCTTTAAACTGTTTCAATTGTAAAATTGTTGTGCTTTTAATACATAGTTTTGGGGCATATGTTTTAAAGAAAATTGAAGTTATTTATTGCTTGAGTGTTTTCAATTGTTTTCAATCATAGTAACTCTTAGTGCAAACTAGTTGGTCAAGAACATTCTTTCATAGGAGTCTTTGTATATTAGTGGACTGTGGACAACTGTCCTCAGTGAAATTGTATTTTTAGAAACACATCATCTATAATCATTTATTTGGGGATTGCATGTACTCAGTGTTGATAACTGTACTTGAGACCTGCCTCAGTGTTGTCAATTTTCTGAATTTAAGCTTTGTGTTGTAATTTGAATTTTCGCCTATGTGCTTTAAAGAATCAGTTTAATAGATCAGGAATCACTGATCTACTTTCATAAATAAGATGACTGGTGGAGAATGCAGAGAAGCCAGAGTTGAGTTGGCAATAGACTCTGATCTGCTTCATGGGCAGTGATTGCAAGTAGGCAAAAGCTTAGGCAGGAACTGACCACTGGTCAACTTGCTGGAAAGGGTTAAGACAAACTTGAGCTGATGAGTGTGGGAGATTAAATATCTTTACCTCACAGTCCAATGTTTAAAAGCTGCTCAAGCTTTCCCTAGATATAGATAGATGTATGTATGTATGTATGTGTGTATGTGTGTGTGTGTGTGTGTATGTGTGTGTGTGTGTGTGTGTGTGTGTGTGTGTGTGTATTCTGACCCCCTCCTCCGTCCAGTAACGAAAGCCGAGACAGGCTTAACTAGAATGTACTTTAATAGCAAGATCAAAATCTTGGGGGCTGAAAGCCAAGCAAACAAACAGATAAGGACCTTGGCAGCAACTCAGACAAACCTTGGCAGCAATCCAGCCTGCCAAGTTAGTTACAACGGTTCTCTTTAGTCAATGCTTTGACTTCTGCAAGAGGGGCGTGTGCACAAGCAGTCTTTTTTATAGTCTGGAGAGGAGCCTAATGACCACCAGCTGAGTGCAATTACCTCTTGTAATTGCATCATTGTCCCTGACGCCTAGTAGCTCTTCGATGGCGTGCATCCAGGAACAACTCACTGCTGGCTTCTGGATCACTCTCCCTTGTCTCCTTTCCACTGGTCCAAGGCTCAGTTGCCACCTGGTGGCCAACCAGTCTCTCTGCACCCTGCTCAGAGTCAGAACCCTGTCCAGGGTCCTCCACATCCTCCAGAGCCGACTCAGAGGGCCCCTCACTGTCAGAGTCTGGTGGCAGCTCCAACGGCTCCTGCTGGGCCACAACATATCTATCTGATAGATAGATAGATAGATAGATAGATAGATAGATAGATAGATAGATAGATAGATGATAGATGATAGATAGATAGATAGATAGATAGATAGATAGATAGATGATAGATGATAGATGATAGATGATAGATGATAGATGATAGATGATAGATAGATAGATGATAGATAGATAGATAGATGATAGATAGATAGATAGACAGACAGACAGACAGACAGACACAGACAGACAGACAGACAGACGATGATAGATAGATAGATAGATAGATAGATGATAGATGATAGATGATAGATGATAGATGATAGATGATAGATGATAGATGATAGATGATAGATGATAGATGATAGATGATAGATGATAGATGATAGATGATAGATGATAGATGATAGATGATAGATGATAGATGATAGATAGATAGATAGATAGATAGATAGATAGATAGATAGATAGATAGATAGATAGATAATGGCTCCTGCTGGGCCACAACATATATATCTGATAGATAGATAGATAGATAGATAGATAGATAGATAGATAGATAGACAGACAGACAGACAGACGATGATAGATAGATAGATAGATGATAGATGATAGATGATAGATGATAGATGATAGATGATAGATGATAGATGATAGATGATAGATGATAGATGATAGATAGATAGATAGATAGATAGATAGATGATAGATAGATAGATAGATAGATAGATAGATAGATAGATAGATAGATAGATAATGGCTCCTCCTGGGCCACAACATATATATTGATAGATAGATAGATAGATAGATAGATAGATAGATAGATAGATAGATAGATAGATAGATAGATAGATAGATAATGGCTCCTCCTGGGCCACAACATATATATCTGATAGATAGATGATAGATAGATAGATAGATAGATAGATAGATAGATAGATAGATAGATAGACGGACAGACAGACAGACAGATGATAGATAGATAGATAGACAGACAGACAGATGATAGATAGATAGATAGATAGATAGATAGATAGATAGATAGATAGATAGATAGATAGATAGATAGATAATTATTTATGGTTTGTAGTATCTGAGCCAACTCAACTCAAGCATTTTATCGCTTGGCATAGAACAGCAAATGGCCCCAGCCAGGTTGCCCCATTTATTCATCAGGTTGCTGAACATCCAGATACGCTGGATATCTACCAGGTAAAAGGAAAGCAAAGTAATTCAAATCAGTGATCTGAGCAGCTGATCTCACATTGCCTAGTAGAAGGGCTGGCGTAATGGAGCAGTTCCCATATTATCAGCATGTGTGAATAACTACAGCAGGAGGTGATTCCGACTTTGACAGAAAATGAATGGGTTGAAGTGATGGCCCTGCTCCCTCTCTCATCCAAGGCTTGGTTTCTCTACACTCCTCTCACCCCTCCCTCTCTGTTTCATCTCGGCTGCACATAATTGTGCCAGTTCATAGCAAAAAAGCAAGAGACTCTATTTATAGGATATGAAAATGAACACGCTGTACATCTTTTTCATTTGTTTATCAAAACAGTGGGGATGTTCCCATATATGTTGTACACATCATTACTGCTCGTAGGCAACTACTTTTGTTGTTGTTGTTGTTGTTGTTACCAGTTCGGTGGACTATAGAACAATTGCATTGTGATCCTTCCCCCTCTGTTGTTTGGCAGTCCTAATTTGCAAGCTCAGATGGTTCGTGTCAACAGCATCAGATGGTGTTGACTAAGGTAAGCAGAATCTCAAAGACAGCACCATTGCCCATCTCAATAAACAGTTTCCATAGAGACCATGAAGAATGACATTTGTAGAATAAAATATTAAACACCTAATGTAGTACAGCGATTTTCTCTTTAATTTGATATCACATATGCACGTTTTTTTGGCTTTCCTCATTACAGGTTGTCCTTAACCTGTCCATTACAGGTTCCCTCATTACAGGTTGATCCTTCATTGTTTTTTTAATTAAGCATTTATAGGCCACCCTTTTCCCTGAGGGGACTCAGGGCGGCTTACAATAATAGGGGGGGGGAGTGCAGGACAAAACACGAAAAGAAAAAGTGAGTAAAAATAATTAGCAATAAAAACCCAACATTCATTCAACATTCGGGAGGGGCGAGAGTAAAGTCTTATCCCCAGGCCTGACGGGATAGCCAGATCTTGAGGGCTGTGCGGAAGGCCTGGACGGTGGTGAGGGTGCGGATCTCCACGGGGAGATTGTTCCATAGCGTCGGAGCTGCAACTGAGAAGGCTCTCCTCCGCGTAGTCGCCAGTCGGCACTGACTGGCGGATGGAATTCGGAGGAGGCCTACTCTGTGCGATCTGATGGGACGAAGGGAGGTAATCGGCAGAAGGCGGTCTCGCAACCACAACTGGGATCAAAATTTCCATTGGTAAGCAAAGTGATTGCCCAATATTACATTTTTGCTATGGTTGCTAATTGAATCATTGCAGTTGTTAAGTGAATCACAGGGTCATTAAGCAAACACACACACACACACACACAATCGGAATAGAGCTGGAAGGGACCTTGGAGGTCTTCTAGCCCAGCCCCCTGCTCAAGCAGGAGACCCTATACCATTTCAGACAAGTGGCTGTCAAGTCTCTTCTTAAAAATCTCTGGTGATGAAGCACCTACAACTTCTGAAGGCAAGTCATATCTACTAGTTAATTGTTCTCACTGTTAGGAAGTGTGTCCTTAATTCCAGGTTGCTTCTCTCCTTGATTAGTTTCCATCCATTGTTTCTTGTCCTGCCCTCTGGTGCTTTGGAGAATAAATTGAGTCCCTCCTCTTTGTGGCAGCCTCTCCAATACTGGAAAACTGCTTATCATGTCACCTCTAGTCTTTCTTTTCTCTAGACTAGGCAAATCCATATCCTGCCTCTGTACTTCATATGTTTTAGTCTCTAGGCCAGCAATGGCGAACCTTTTTTGGCTCGTGTGCCGTAAGGAAGAGGAGTGCAGGGGGGGTCGTGCGTGGGCGTGCCACACCCATAATGCAACGCACAACTCCCCAATGCGCATGCACGCATGAGAGGCGCTCCCCCCATTTTTCCATGCTTTTTTCGGCGTCCCCAGGCTCTAGGGACTTTAGAGGAGCTTGGGGAGGGTGAAAACAGCCTTCCCTGCTCCCCCGGAGGCCTTCTGGAGGCTTCAGGGACCTTCAGGAGACTTCACTGAAGCCGCCGGAGGACTAAAAAGGACCCTACAAGCAGGGTGGTTTTTAGTCCTCTGGAGGCTTCAGAGAAGCCTCCTGAAGGTCCCTGAAGCCTCCGGAAGGTTTATACCGACATTTATGAGCAAACTGGAAGTCCATTCCCAAACTTCCTGTTTGCCCATAGGGCTGGTGTTTTGCACTCCGGAGGCTTCAGGGAAGCTCCTGAAGCCTCCGGAGGGCCTCCGAGGGGGGGGGGGGGAGGCTCTATAAAGCCTCTTGAGCCTGGGGTGGGTGAAAAATGGCTTTAAAAAAGGCTGAAGTCAGCTGGCCAGCGTGCGCATGTTCGTTGGCCAGCTGACAGGGCAACGCCTTGTGTGCCCTGACAAATGGCTCCACAGGTCATAGGATGCCATAGGTCGCTATCCCGGCTCTAGGCCTTTAATCATCTTCTTTGCTCTTCTTTGCACTTCCCCCCCCAAAATATCAATAACTGGACGCAACATTCCAGGTGTAGCCTTACTAAGGATTTATACAGTGGTACTAATACTTCACGTGAGTTTGATTCTATGTCTCTGTTTATACAACCAAAGATTGTATTAGCTTTTTTGGCTGCTGCTGCTGCTGCACACTGCTGGCTCATGTTTAAGTGATCATCCGCTAGGACTCAAACCTAGCACAGTTACAGTTTTAGAGCCAGGTTTGGCCTAATCTGCACTCGCACATTTGGGGTTTCCTGCCCAGGCATAAAACCTTGCTTTTCTCCACATTAAATTTCATTTTGTTGGCTAGAGCCCATTGTTCAAGTCTGTCACAATCTTTTTGGATCCTGAGCTTGTCTTCCGAGGTGTTGGCTATTCCTGCTTTGGGCAGTGAAGAGTAAAACATCCAAATATATAAGACTGTGTATTGAGGAGGGTTGCAGCTTCCAATACTGCCGGTTTGCTCAGGAATCTGTTGTGGGTATATGCACGCTTTACATGCACATGTGCTTGATGCACACTACGGATGCATGCACAGTACTATAAAAATACTTTTGCACATGCACAGAAGCAAAAGACAAGATGGTGGCGCCTATGGCGTCAGTTTGGCTGAGTAGGTGGTACTCGTGGCCCGACAAAACCGCGCTCATCAAAATAGCGGCGATAAAACCATGTTGCTAAAGCCGCAACGTCATCACTGCGGCAACAACAGCGCGGTGACAAAGGGCTCTTTAAAACAGCGCGGCGGCAGAAAGCCGATTTAAATTAAGGTAAGGGTTAGGGTTAGGGTTAGGTTTAGGGTTAGGTTTAGGGTTAGGTTTAGGGTTAGGTTTAGGGTTAGGTTTAGGGTTAGGTTTAGGGTTAGGGTTAGGTTTAGGGTTAGGTTTAGGGTTAGGTTTAGGGTTAGGTTTAGGGTTAGGTTTAGGGTTAGGTTTAGGGGTTTGGTTTAGGGTTAGGTTCAGGGTTAGGTTCAGGGTTAGGTTCAGGGTTAGGTTCAGGGTTAGGTTTAGGGTTAGGTTTAGGGTTAGGTTTAGGGTTAGGTTCAGGGTTAGGTTCAGGGTTAGGTTCAGGGTTAGGTTCAGGGTTAGGTTTAGGGTTAGGTTTAGGGTTAGGTTTAGGGTTAGGGTTAGGGTTAGGGTTAGGGTTAGGGTGCTGAGTGCTTCGGACGGCGCAGATTTGCCCTCCGTGCCTATGTCGGCGCGGATAAGGGCTTCGCGGTTTTGTCGGTGAACTGGTGGTACTTGATTCGGCCGAGTAGGTAGTATCTTGGCTGGCCACTCCCCGAAAGTGGTCTGAGCTGGTAGGAACCCAACTCTGCAGTGTATTAAAAAATTAAAATATGAAAAACATTTTCTTAAGCCTCTCTTTTTCATGCTAAATGACTCGGAAGGCAAAGTCATTTATTTATTTATTTTTAAAAAGCAACAACAAGAAGAAGAAAGTAGTAAATCAGCCAGCCAAAATTATCATAACATCTTAATCCTCTTTCTCCTTTTACTTAGCCTTTCAAAAAAGCGCTTTGGAATTTTCAAGCTTCTCCAAGACGTAAATGCACCTCCTGCCTCTGCTCTAATTAGTAGCAATCAGGAAGGCTAGTTGGGGGACACCTGGAGTCACAGCATTGTGAAGTATTGCCTGATGGCTGCAGACGCTGCCATATGTTTCCCCAAGAAAGATTGTGATCATCTCTATCAACAGGAATCCCTGATAGGAGATGAAAGATGGTCTCTTCATCATTATTATTTATTTTTTTGGTCCTGCATCACGCAAGGAACTTGTTGATCAACTTAATGCTCTTTCCGCTGAGAAGGAACTTAGATGAAACCAAAGCACCATGACCCCCACAATACAAGCCATCTGGAAATCAGTGAGATATGGAAGGTCTTTGCAAAGGAATGACAGTTCTTCATGGACCATATGCCACTGCCCAGGGCAATCCAGGAAACTGATCACGATATGCATGCAAGCGAATCTATCTCATCCAAAACAACTGTAATGATCTCATTCTAATGGAGCTGATCTACCTATTTTGGTTCATTGTCAGTATTCATCTCCAAACCTTTTTCCTAGAAAGAAAAACTGACTACAACTGGGAGCAGGCTTAAGGCACGTAAATCAGCATAAATCCCTTCTGTTACATTGTCCAAGTAGCCCGTGTTGTGTTTCTTTTCGAATTCCTTTATAAAAGATGCCTTTAAAAAAAAATCTGTCTGCTTCTCTTTGCAGTCTTCCTTAATATATAGAGCTTTTGCATTCAGCTTCTCCTGTAATGCATAGCTGTCAACGTAAATTTCCACAGAATCATTTTCTTTAATGTGGATTTTTCTAATGTTATTCTTGGTTATGTAAATCTTGCCAGTACAGCAAATCTCTGTGATTCACTCCTGCTGGAATTTATGGTGATACCAGCTCCCCCAATTTTTTTTTTTAAAAGCTTGAGCCAAGCTATTACTACCAGGGTCAGTTCCAATGTATTGTTTCTGGTTTTGATAAAGGAGAATATTTGTAACTCGGGGTTGAAATGACGGATCCTTGGTGCTCTCTGTGCTTGGTTGTTTTCTTACAGAGCTTTCATTACCCAAACAAGATAACATCATATTTCTGGTTTGTTTTAGGGACAAACATAAAAATAATAACTTGGGCTGGGAGTTAAGGGAAAGAATTTGAAGAACTAATATAAGTAAGTTTCATTAACCTCAACCGTGTACCTTCTTGATGTAAAGATATATATTTTTTTGTTATATGTGGAAGGAAAACCATTTATAAAACAAATCTGATTGGCCTTAGGATTTGCCCCTGAAACATAGTGAGGAACCTTGGGGTATAAAAGAATACTGCTATATAAGTAACAAGCTTTGTTATTAGTTCAATTAAAAATATATACATTTTAGGAGCTCAGTTCTAATAATTGCAACGTATAAATGAAGTCTTTGGAGGGCTACTTTCTTGATCTGGGGTTCTCTGGATACTTGGAAGGAGGCTTTTCATTGTATAAGGAATTATACAATTAAAAATACATTATTTGGAAAGGAAGAAGTGATTTTATAGCCATTTCAATGCTTTGTGAGTTATGTAGTTTTAAAACCGACCTCTCCCTCTCTCTCTCTCTCTCTCTCTCTTTTTCTCTCTCTCTCTTTTTCCCCAGCCATACATGAATAGCTCAAGCTGTTAAACTGTATGCTGGTGATTGATCTCTTTAATAAAAACACAGTTCCTTTGTAAGGAAAGGGATAAACAAATGGACTTGTTTGTCCAGAGCGTTAGAGTTTATAGTAACTCTGGGGCATCAACTTTGTCTTCACTGATAACTTAGATGAAAGATATCAATTCAGCCTTCATGTGAGCGGAACAGAGAGAGAATATATGCATTTTTTTTGCCCGTAGTTCTGCAACCGTGTCATTAGCAAAACAAAGTGTGTGAATACAAGCAAAGAAATTTAACTTTCGGGTCATTTCCTTAAATCCCCAACTAGTCCTCTGAGAATTTTGCATATTTAGAACCAATTTGGGGAGAAGAAGAATCCGCGAGGGCACTTTCCCCTTTGATTCTAAATCACCATTGAGTCCAGAGTCATAATTACCATGGCAGATTATTTGTTCTCATTGAGCTTTGCCGAGAAAAAGAATATATCTGGCAGTGCAAGTCTGAACTGTTAAGGATTTGTCTGTCCAAAATACAGTTTGATTTGCTTATTGAATGCAAAAGGGATGGAGTGTGTGATTGTTTTGTTTTGTTTTTTGTTTTGTTTTTATTTGTCTTGTATGCCGCCCACTCCCGAAGGATTCCAGGCGGCTCACAATAGACAAGGGAAGGGGGAGGACTAGACAAAGACAACACTTTAAAAACAAAACCGCAACATTCACAATTTCCGCGGGGCTGGATGTTTCACAGCCCCCCCCCCCCCCGGCCTGCTGGAGCAGCCAGGACTTGGTGGCTTTGCGGAAAGCCGAGAGGGTCGTAAGGGTCCGGATCTCGACAGGGAGATCATTCCAGAGGGCTGGAGCTGCAACAGAGAAGGCTCTCCCCCCCCCCCGGTGATCTTTGGTATATGTGTGTCAATTAGGAATAAATAGGAAACTCTTCAGTTTGTAATGATCTATAATTATTTCACTTTGTTTTCTTTATTCCCCTGTAGTTTTGTTCTTAGGGATTGGCAAACAGGGTAGACTGAAGGCCACCTTGGTATAATCCCTCTCCAAAGAACTACAGCTGTTGCTGGGGTGTGTGGTCTTAAAAAAAAGACTGTAAACAAACAGAAATGCTGTTGTGAAGCAAAATTCCAGGCCCAGATGCCATTTTATTGTCTCAGAGTGATTTTTTTATGAGATTAAAACAGTTTTGTGACTTCTGACACAAAGTAATAGAAGACCCTCAAATATTTCTACCTGAAATATTTCCTCCATTTCCATAGTCGAGATTATGTGATGCCAAACATTTATGTGATGCCAAGATCCACTTGAAATCATTACACATTATTTATACTGTCTAGCCAATTCTTAAGCTCACCGCTGAGTTATACCTACAATATTGTAGCCTCTGTGCATTAAAGCCTAGTGCTTGATATTTAGGCGTGCAGAAAAATCCTTGTAAGGACTTCTTGATAGTCATAACCAGCTCCATCTTAGTCATTATTTTTGCTGGTGCCACATCTGCAGCCATTTTATGTGTGCATATTGTCCCTTTGTGGGAATCAAAAAGAAGCTAATGTCAGCGTTCCAAGTATCATGTAGAATTAAATCAGAGACCAAGGCAAAACTATCCTTTTGGTTCCAATTTAATAAAGCAGACATCTTAGCACATCTGTGTTAATCCCAATTCTGGAAATGACATCACAATTGTACCCAGTTAAAAGTTCATGATCTTGTCCCCACACCCACAATCCATCACATGGTCCAATCTTCTTCTTCCACGCCTGGCATCCACACGCAGCTGCTTCCGGTCAGGTGCGGAGGCAAAGGATGACCTTGAGCTTCTAGACAAGAATGAAAACAATACATTCCACAATCCTACTCCTGTCTATTCCCCCCTCCCATCAACTATACTAATGAAACAGCATAATGAAATAAGAGAAAGTGTGGCAGGCCAAAATTCTAAAAGGAATATGAATGCAGGCCTGACAGCTATTTTCAACCTCCTCTAACAATGCTCCAAATGAAAACTGTGTTGTAATTTCTTGTGCTGACTTCACTCTAGGATCTACTGCTGTTAGCCCAAAGATCCCTTAATAATTCCAGTGCTACATGAGCACATTTTCTCTCTCTCTCTCTATGCTGCTTCTTGCAATTAGTGCTAAACTTGTTGTTTACGGAGTGTAGCTTATAATAGAAATAAATTGGTAGTTTGTTCTAATTGGTAGTTTACTACTAAAGAAATTGGTAGTTTTCTACTGAACCTGATTTTAGTATTTTGGACTGCTTTGTGTTGTGATTTGAACTGTTTTTAATTGTGTTTTATGTACTTAATTGCCTTTTTGACAGCTAGTATATTATTATTTTAGAAAGAAAGAGACTATAATTTTTAATAAATATGTTGGCATGAGTAAGGAAGCATTCCCACATATACTTATTAATCTCTTTCCTATATGCAGTTGGGTGCAATAAGCCAGAATTCAGAAGGATTTGGATTTCCATAAAGAATAAGCTTCAGGATGAGGGATGCTACTCAGTCTTTGCTTTCATTGGGAACAATGAGGAATGCACAAGTTGGTTTGCTTTCTTTGTTTGTTTACTATGATGTGCTTACGAATTCTGGCAGATTTGCCTTGTATCATCTTAATTTTGGCTTGCCAGTTGTAACTATCCCCAAAGAGCTCGGAAGCATCATGGGCTACTCTCAATAGACTTGGAAAATTGAAGATATATTGTTTTCCTCTATATGCATTTATTGACCATTTTATCAATGTTCAAACTATGAAATCGAAGGCATAATAAAGTCTTGCGCCCAGGAAGTGTCTGTAGGGTATAGTCAAAAAGATCAAACTGGCAGCCAGAACAGTGTGATCAGAGTAATGATTTTTTAAAAAAATGTGAATTACATTGATTATACTGCTGGGGTTGCCAGCATGATTCCCATGCTCAATTTCAGAAATGTATTTCAAATCCATCTGTTCCTCTAGTCTACTTAGAACTTTCCAAAAATCAACATTCTAATCACCCTTTTGCCATTTCCTTAAGAGAGAGAGAGAGAGAGAGAGAGAGAGAGAGAGAGAGAGAGAGAGAGAGAGAGAGAGAGAGAGAGAGAGAGAGAGAGAGAGAGAGAGATTTTTAAAATGTCCATAAACTTATCTTTAAAACTTCTTTTGATAAGAATGAAAGGTGCATTTTGTGCAACTTGCCTATGGAAAGGCTCTTAATAGTTGAAATGTGACTAATAAGCAATTTCCAAAAGTGACTTAGAAATGAGACTTTTCAGAACTTTGTATCCATAAGACTACATGGTGGCTTGGAGTTTAGATGGAAATCTGTTCTGACCACCCCTCTTCACACACCAAAGCAGGCCGAGACAAAGATACTTCAAGGATTTATTAACACACAGACTAGCCCTTGGCAGCAATCTAGCACAGACCAGACCTTGGCAGCAATCCAGCACAGACTAACCTTGGCAACAATCCAGCCTGCCAAGCTAGCCACGAGAGTTCTCCAGCTCTAGTAAATAAGTTGACTCCTGCAATCATTCCATGTGTGGACAATCATTCCTTTTATAGTATTGAGAGGAGCCTAATTACCACCAGCTGAGTGCAATTATCTTCTGTGACTGCGAAATTGTTCTTTACGCCTATTAGCTCTCCGTTGCTGGGCATCCAGGACCAACTCCCTTCTCTCCCCCCCCACTGCTCCAATGCATGACATCACGATCACACTCCCTTGTCTCCTCCCCACTGCTCCAAGGCTCAGGCGCCTTCTGGTGGCCAACCAGCCTCTCTGCGCCCTGCTCAGAGTCGGAACCCTGTCCAGGGTCCTCCACATCCTCCAGAGCCAACTCATAGGGCCCCTTGCTGTCGGAGTCTGGTGGCAGCTCCAATGGTTCCTGCTGGGCCATAACAGAGATCCAACTACCAGCAGCTGAATTCAGAAGCTGGCTGCAGAAACCTCAGTTCCTGTAGTTTACTCATGAAGAGTCTGGAGTGCAAGTCGGCAATCTCACAATCTCTCCTTTATCCAGAGAGATTTGGCGAACTAGAAAATGGAATCTAATTCACCATGTGCCTTACTGGGCACTCATCATCTTGACTTTTCTGACCCTAGCTTTAACGCACATGTGCTTGTGACTGTTTTGTATTGCCTCCTTTCTTCCCGATGACCACAATTAAATCTGGTAGTATTCAGAAACTACCTTCATCAGGTTTGAAACGATCAAAATCTTAAGCTAACTTCACACTGTGATTAACAGCTTTATTACTTCAGGCCTGATAACCGTTCCCCATTTTGGATTTAATAGAAAGCTATTATTAATATTCTGTCTTTGAGAGAGAGGGAGGGAGAGAGAGAGAGAGAGAGAGAGAGAGAGAGAGAGAGAGAGAGAGAGAGAGAGAGAGAGAGAGAGAGGAAACATGCATATTTCAGCACATATATAGCAATAGCAGTTAGACTTATATACCGCTTCATAGGGATTTCAGCCCTCTCTAAGCGGTTTACAGAGTCAGCATATTGCCCCCACAGTCTGGGTCCTCATTTCACCCACCTCGGAAGGATGGAAGGCTGAGTCAACCTTGAGCTGGTGAGATTAGAACCGCTGAACTGCAGATAACAGTCAGCTGAAGTGCCTGCAGTACTGCACCCTAACCACTGCGCCACCTCGGCTCCTATTTTGTATATTTTATTTTTCCCTTAAGTATTAGCTAACAAGAATACTTCAGTTAAATTGGCTACTCAATCTGGAAAAAACATAAAAGCATACAATAAATTGAAATAAATAATAATAATAAACTGTCGCTGAGCATTACTGAGCACACATGTAAATGCAGTTAGAGCACAGCTATAATCTTAAAAGCCTTTATTTTTATTGCTAATGTCTCCAAGAGTTGTGCTCACTCTAATGATGGAAAAATGCCATACTGATCTGACCCTTACATAATATCCTCAATAAGTGAGAGAAATTTCTATAGTTATGGACTGCAGAGAACATTTCATACTGTAGTGACATTTATTTCTATGGTTGACACTGTATTGTCCTTCAAAACTACTTTAATAGGCCACAGACAGGCACCCACGCACCCACATCCACCCACGCACCCACAAATATATGAGGTACGGTTTCATCATATGGAAGAAAGTTTAGAAGGAATAATTGTAAGTCTGCTGTTTTTTCACATGATGTAAAAATTCTGCTGGCTATATTTGGAATGTGATGGGAATTATATCTATATCTATATCTATATCTATATCTATATCTATATCTATATCTATATCTATATCTATATCTATATCTATATCTATATCTATATCTATATCTATATCTATATCTATATCTATATCTATATCTATATCTATATCTACATCTACATCTACATCTACATCTACATCTACATCTACATCTACATCTACATCTACATCTACATCTACATCTA